>NC_092145.1:158708802-158728802 GCF_043159975.1 Macaca nemestrina
CAATGCAACCACAGGCTCTACCTGGACGCAACCAGCTCCTGTATGACTCAGAGACCCCTCTAGACGCACGGCCATTCCATCCTTCTCCAGCACGGAGGATTTCTGCAATCTGTCCCCTGAAAAATGCAGCAAGCACTTTCGGCCCTGCCCCGAGAGCCCAGCCTCCCTTCAGCTTCACCTTCCTTCCACAAGCTCTCATCGGTCCCCTGCTTCATATCCCTTCTCTGTCCTCCTCAGCAGACCACACCCTAGCCCAAGTCATTTTTTTTTTTTTATATCAGCGTTTTGCATTTTCCTGCAAAGCGGTTATCATCAGCTGAAGCCATTTATGCTTTGCTTTTCAGTATGCCCTTGGCCAGGTGCAGTGTCTCACGCCTGTAATCCCAGCACTTCTTTCCTTGGCTGATATTACTTAATTAATTGATTGATTGATTTTGAGGTAGGGTCTCACTCTCTTATCCATTTCTTTTCTTGGCTGATATTGGGAGGCCGAGGCAGGAGGATTACTTGAGGCCAGAAGTTCAAGGCCAGCGTGGGCAACATGGTGAGACCCCCCATCTCTACAAAAGAAGAAAAAGGAAAATATGAGCTGGGCGTGGTGGCACACACCTGTAGTCTCAGCTACTCAGGAGGTGGAGGCATGAGGATCGCTTGAGCCCAGGAGTTCCAGCCTGCAGTGAACTACAATTTTGCCACTGCACTCCAGCCTGGGCAACAGAGCTGGACCCTGTCTCAAAAAAAGAAAAAAAAAAAAAAGAGTAACCATTCCCAAATAGATATCTACCTCTTTTCTTGGAAGGATTGCTGGAGCCCAGGAATTTAGGACTAGCCTAGGTAACATAGCAAGACTCCATCTCTAAAAAAAAGAAAAAAAAATACAGAAATTAGTCAGATGTGGTCATCTTCAGCGGGCTTTGGCCCCCCTGGAGGGTCCAGCAAGGCAATTTACGGTGGGCGTCTTGGGACATGCAGTATCAGTTTCAACCTCCAGGAGGGGCTGGAGAGTAAAGCTCAGTGCCAGAGGCAGAAAGTGGTGGGGACCCGGGTAAAACTCCACACACTTGAGGTTCTGATAAGGCTTCTTGGTGGGCACGACTTGACCTCTGTCATCACACATTGATGCCAAGAGGAGGGAACAGAACCCACGAGTCCTTTGGGAGAGGACAATGGAAGCTGTGGGTCTCGGTTCCTCCTTGACTCTCTCTTCTACATCTCTTTGCTTGGCGGATATTACTGAATTAAATTAATTAATTCATTGACTTTCACTCCCTGTGTCTTAGGCATCTCTTTTCTTGGCTGATATTATTTAACTTCATTAATTGATGGATGGATTGATTTTGAGGTAAGATGTCTGTTTTACGCATCTCTTTCCTTGACGGATATTATTTTTAATTTAATAATTGATTGGTTTCCAGCAGGGGTCTCACAGTCTCATACATCTCTTTTCTTGCCTGCTATTATTTAATTGATTGATTGATTTTGAGGTAGGGTCTCTGTTTTACATGTCTCTTTACTTGGCTGATATTATTTATTTATTTAATTAATTGGTTGGTTTTGAGCAGGGTCTCGGTCTCTCATATATCTCTTTTCTTGGCTGAAATTATTTAACTTATTAATTGATTGATGGATTGATTTTGAGGTAGGGTCTCTGTTTCACACATCTCTTTACTTGGCTGATAGTATTTATTTAATTAATTGATTGGTTTTGAGCAGGGTCTCAGTCTCTCATACATCTCTCTTCTTGGCTGATATTATTTACTTTAATTAATTGATTGATTTTGAGGCACAGTGTCGTGCTGTCTTACGCATCTCTTTTCTTGGCTGATATTAATCGATGATTGGTTTTGAGGCAGGGTCTCACTCTCATATATTGTTTCCTGGCTGATATTATTTAATTTAATTAATCGATTGATAGATTTTGAGGTAGAGTCTCTGTTTCAAGCATCTCTTTTCTTGGCTGATATTATTTAATTAATTAATTCATTGATTGATTTTGAGTAGGGTCTCACTCTCTTATCCATTTCTTTTCTTGACTGATATTGTTTAATTCAACTAATTGATTGATTGATTTTGAGTAGGGTCTCACTCTCTTATCCATTTCTTTTCTTGACTGATATTGTTTAATTCAACTAATTGATTGATTGATTTTGAGTAGGGTCTCACTCTCTTATCCATTTCTTTTCTTGGTTGATATTATTTAATTCAGTTAATTGATTGATTGATTTTGAGTAGGGTCTCACTCTCTTATCCATTTCTTTTCTTGGCTGATATTATTTAATTCATTGATTGATTTTGAGTAGGGTCTCACCCTCTTATCCATTTCTTTTCTTGACTGATATTATTTAACTCAATTCATTGATTGATTGTGAGGTAAGATCTCACTATGTCTTAGGCATCTCTTTTCTTGGCTGATATTGATTGATCGATTGATTTTGAACAGGGTCTCACTCTGTCTTAGGCATCTTTTTTCTTGGCTGACCTTATTTAATACAATTAATTTTGTGGCAGAGTCTTACTGTCTCATACTTCACTTTTCTTGGCTAATATTTTTTAATTAAATGAATTAATTGATTGACTTTAAGGCAGGGTCTCTGTTTTAGGCATCTCTTTTTTTCCAGATATCATTTAATTGATTGATTGATTGATTGATTTTTGAGCCAGGGTCTCACTCTGTTACCCAGGCTGGAGTACAGGGATACAATCACAGCTCACTACAGCCTCAACCTCTGGGGCTCAAGCAGTCTTCCCAACTCGGCGTCCTGAGTAACTGGGATGACAGACGTGCACCACCATCCCTGGCTAATTTTTTTTTTTTTTTGGAGAGATGAGATCTCGCTCTGTTGGCCAGGCTGGTCTCAAACTCCTAGGCTCAAGCGATCCTCCCACCTCGACCTTCCAAAGTGTTGGGATTACAGGCATGAGCCGCTGCACCCAGCTTGGCTGATTTTAATTTATAGCTATTCGGTATAATAAGACTTTAATCACAAACACGGTGTTTTCCCGACTTCTTGTGAGTCATTCTAGGCAATTATTCACCCTGAAGGTGGTCACTGGGAGCCTATAAGTTTTAGCCACCTGTTCTGAAAAGAGAGTGCTTCCCGGGACCCCTGAATTTGAATGTGCAGCTGGTGACCAAAGTAAAGGGAATTGGTGGGGACTGCAGAAATATAGAATTATGCATTTCACGGGTACGTGATTGCTCTGGGGCCGCCCTAACAATTTACCTAAAACTCAAGGGTTTAGGACACAGACATGATTTATCTCACAGTTCTGGAGACCAGAAGTCTGAGATCAAGGTGTGGGCAGGATCGGGCTCCCTCTGGAGGCTCTAGGGGAGGATCCTTCCTGCCTCTCCCAGCTCCTGGGGACTCCAGGAGTACCTGAGCTTGTGGCCGCATCACTCCAGTCTCTGCCTCCGTCTCCATGTGGCCCTCTCCTCTGTGTCTGTGTCTCCTCCTCTGTCTCTTAGAAGGACACGTTTCACTGGATTTAGGGCCCACCCTACTCCAGGATGATCTCATCTCAAGACCCTTCACTTAATCACATCTGCAAAGACCCCATTTCCAAATAAGTTCTCATTCAACAGGGGATAGGATGAGATATATCTTTTGGGGGGATGAGATTCAACCTATTATGGTGAGTAACTGGAGATTGTGGAAACAAGTTAAAAAAAAGAAAAAGCATTGGCCTTAATCGAACAAAGATCTTAGAACCAAGCATGGGGCTTTCATTTGGAGATACAGAGTCCTAGGGTGGTACACAGGAGAGACAAGCCATCCCATCACTGCAGATGACCTGGATGTCTCACTCATGTGTCTGTCACTTTATTCACCCATTCATCTATCCACCCACCCACTCATTCAGCCCGTCATCAACCTGTCAATCTGTTCATCCATTTGTCCACCCATCCACTCATCCGTTCATCCATCCATCCATCCATCCATCCATCCATCCATCCATCCATCCATCCATCACTCTATTCATCTATCCACCCACCCACCCATTCAGCCAGTCATCAATCTGTTCACCCATTTATCCACCCATCCACCCATCCATTCATCTACCCATGCATCCATCCATCCATCCATCCATCCATCCATCCATCCATCCATCAGTCTACCCACCCATCCATCCATTTACCCACTCATCTATCCATCCATTCATCCACCAATCCATCCACCTATTTATCCATCCATCTATCTATACATTCCCCATTCAGTCAGTCACCAATCTACCTGTCAATCTATTCATCCATCTACTTATCCACCCATCCATTCACGCCCCCATCCATCCATCTAGTCACCCATCCATTTATTAACGCATCCATCCATTAATGTACCTGCCCATCCATCCATTCACCCACCCACTTATCCATCCATTCATTCATCCACCAATCCATCCACCTATTTATCCATCCATCTATCTATACATTCCCCATTCAGTCAGTCACCAATCTACCTGTCAATCTATTCATCCATCTACTTATCCACCCATCCATTCACGCCCCCATCCATCCATCTAGTCACCCATCCATTTATTAACGCATCCATCCATTAATGTACCTGCCCATCCATCCATTCACCCACCCACTTATCCATCCATTCATCCATCCATCCATCCATCCAGTCACCCATCCATTTATTTACCCATCCATCCATTAATATACCCACCCATCCATCCATTCACCCACCCATCTATCCATTCATCCTTCCATTCAGTTACTCATCCATTTATTCACTCATCCATCCATTAATGTGCCCATCCATCCATCCATTCACCCACCCATCTATCTATCCATCCATCCATCCATCCAGTCACTCATCCATTTATTCACCCATCCATCCATTGATGCACCCACCCATCCGTTCATTCACCCATCCATCCATCCATTTACCCACCCATCCATCCACTTACCCACCCATCTATTCATTCATCCACCCATCTATCTATACATTTCCCATTCAGCCATTCGCAAATCTACCTATTAATCTATTCATCCATCACTGCAAGTGGCTGGATGACTTCTGTCTCCTGTCTGCCATCCCTTGGCCACAAGCAAAAAAGGAGAAGTCCGAGTCCAGCCTCATTCACAACATCATAAGAATCAAATACCTTCCACGAGAAGTAGCAGAGGCTACCACTCAGGTTTATCCGTGATAACTGGTGAGGTTGATACTAAGTGATTGGGCAGAAAATTTCATTGAAAACATAGCCTGCTGAGAAAATGCTGCTTTGTGGTGTGGGATGCAGTTTCCAGGAATTTATTAAATGTTGATGTGACAATGATATTTCAAGGAGCTATACCACTGCACATCAGCACGTTATCGCCCACGTAAAGACCAGAAAAACAGACGTTGTAAAGATCAGATAAAACGGAAGCCTCAAACAGGAAATAAAGATACAAAATGAAGATACGGGAGTGGGCCTCCTCCTTGAGGAAAATGACTTCCTTGCATTGCTTCTCATGCAACAGCCTTCCCTTTTCTCCTTAGAGTAATTGAGGTATAATTCAGAAAAGTGTGTACGACGCCAGGACAGGGCAAGCCACCCTATGCAGAGCAGGCCATGCAGGGAACGAATCATTTGGAAGGTCCTAGGGGAAGATGAGAAAGAGAGAGACCCAGGACTGTGGTTCTTATCAAGATGCCTCCAAGGAGTGGGGTCGTCCATCGAGAGACTCCTAGGCAGGGCCCAGTACTGTGAGGTCAGTGATCAAAGGCTTGACCCTCAAACATGGGGACTCTTCTCCTAGAGCTGCACCCTGAGGTAGGAGGTGGAGGGTTTTGCAAAGATTGAGAATCCTGGGGACCAGATCACTAAACTGGAATCCAATATGAGAGATCTTAGTTCTCCCGCCTTTATCATATCCATCCATCCATCCATCCATCCACCCATCCATCCATCCATCTATGCTTCCATCGGTCAGTTCATCTGTTCATGCATCTATGCAACCATCCACCCATTCAGCCAGTCATCAGTCTGTCAATCTATTCATCCATCCACCCATTCATGTATCCATCTACCCACTCATCCATCCCTACATCCATCCATCCACCCATCCATCCACCCTCCATCCGTTAAACCATCTATCCGTGTATCTGTCTATCCATCCTCTATCCACCCTCCGTTTATTAACCCAGCTATCAACCCACCCACTTTCTACTTACCCATCCCTTCATTAATCCATTAATTTATCCTCTATTCATTAACCCATGTATCCATCCACCTATCCAGCCAGCCAGCCAGCCAACCCTTCATCCATTAACCCAACCATTCATTAATCCATTCATTCATCCTCTATTCATTAACCCATATATCCATACACCTATCCAGCCATCCATCCATTCAGTCAGCCAACCCTTCATCCATTAACCCATCCATTCATTTAACCATTCATTCATCCTCTATTCATTAACCCATGTATCAATCCACCTATCCAATCATCCAGTCAGCCAACTAGCCAACCCTTCATCCTTTAACCCACCCATTCATTAATCCATTCATTCATCCTCTATTCATTAACCCATATATCCATCCACCTATTCAGCCATCCATCCAGCCATCCAGCCAACCCTTTATCCATTAACCAATATATCCATATATCCATCCATCTGTCTGTTCATCATTCTTTGATCTATCCACCCTCGCACCCACTTAGCCTACCACCGACCCATTGATCCATTAACCTACTCATCGACCTATCCACTCATTCACTCATCCATCCATCCACCCTCAATCGATTAACCTATCTATCCATCATCTATCCACCCTCCATTCATTAACCCACCCATTTAACCACCCACGCAACCATCCATCCATTCATCCATCCATCTATTCTCTATCCATTAATCCATCTATCCATCCATCCATCTACCCAACCACTAATCCACTCATCCATCCATTTGTCCACCCTCTATCCAATAGCCCATCTATCCATCCACCCATCCATTCAGTCACCCTCCATCCATAACCCCTATAACCCATATTATAAAATCAAATTCACTCAATATTTTAAAAGCAAAATTAATTCAAATAAACAACCATGAACAAATCAAAATTGTGAACAAACACAGGATTCCAACAGTGCTTTGATAATTCCTTTTGGAGCCTGGAGTAAAACATATGGAAAAGGAAAAATTCATGCCCCTCTAGATATATTTCATGTGTTTTTTTTTTCCAGTGGGTTATTTTTTTCCAGAACATTAAAATAGTTGGGAAAATATTACAACAAGGAAACACAGGTATATGACAATTCAGAGCATTGCTTTAACTTTTAAATATTTATTTTTTATCAAAACCAGACTTTTTAGGGAGTCATTCTACTTTCCTGGCTTGAATGAAAGCATACTTACCGAAATACTCTCAAACTTTCATTTTTGCTTATATAATTTTAATGGATAGGATTGTCATGTTTGTCAGTTTCTCTTGACCAAGTGACCATGAAGCTTTCATGTTTAATTACTATCAGCGTACTAGTCCCGTCCTTATTCAAAATTTGCATGGTTTGTTTCTCATGGCATTTTTGCCTTCATATTTATTGCTATTTTATTTATTTATTTATTTGTTTGTTTGTTTGTTTGTTTGTTTTTTGAAACAGAGTTTTGCTCTTGTTGCCCAGGTTGGAGTGCAGTGGTGCCATCTCGGCTCACTGCAACCTCCCCCTCCCGGGTTCAAGTGATTCTCCTGCCTCAGCCTCCCGAGTAGTTAGGATTATGGGCATCCGCCACCATGCCCAGCTAATTCTGTATTTTTAGTAGAGACACAGTATGTCAATGTTGGTCAGGCTGGTCTCGAACTCTCAACCTCAGGTGATCCGCCCGCCTCGGCCTCCCAAAGTGCTGGGATCACAGGCGTGAGCCACCGCGCCTGGCCTTTATTGCTATTTAAATATTGCGTGAGGTTCGGACACAGCGCCTCATGTCTGTAATCCCAGCACTTTGGGAAGCCGAGGTGGGTGGATCACTTGAGGTCAGGAGTTCGAGACCAGCCTGGGCAACATGATGAAACCCTGTCTCTATAAAATAAAATAAAATAAAATAAAATAAAATAAAATAAAATATGTTACACGACATGATCAGTCACGTTGGTTACTGGGTTTGGGGAACCCCCTCAAGTTTTATATCATAGACACAGCCGTCAATTCCCTCACCCTAGTCCCTCTCTGGTGGGTCCTACCTTCCTGCAGTTCCTTGTTGTAATCCTCAGACATAGCTCTTTGCCGGAGATTCCAGACCTTGACCCCAAAGTGACACCTTTTTTTTGTTGTTTTGTTTTTTGAGATAGAGTCTCACTCTGTCGCCCAGGCTGGAGTGCAGTGGTGCGACCTCGGCTCCCGGGTTCCCGCCATTCTCCTGCCTCAGCCTCCCGAGTAGCTGGGACTACAGGCGCCCGCCACCAAGCCCGGCTAATTTTTTGTATATTTAGTAGAGACGGGGTTTCACTGGGTTAGCCAGGATGGTCTCGATCTCCTGACCTCGTGATCCGCCCGTCTCGGCCTCCCAACGTGCTGGGATGACAGGCGTGAGCCACCGCGCCTGGCCCTGAGGCAACATATTTTTATGGCTTCCCCAAGGAGAGGCAATTGGAAAACGAAGAGAAATTCTCACCCGGTGCTTCTGGATTTGTGGCCGTCCTTCTCTATCACCTGACTTTGCGTGACTGCCGCTATCCGATTTTCACCAATCAGAGGCAGCGATTACTGGGTGTGTAGCTCCTCCCAGGTGAAATGCTTGTGTCTGTTTTGCAGATGAAGGAAATGGAGCATGCATGTGTGGATCCTGGGTCATCCTATGAATGCATTCGTCACTCTAGGGTGAGGTTAGAAAACAAGTTGGAAGGCGGGGTGCGGTGGCTCACGCCTGTCATCCCAGCACTTTGGGAGGCCGAGGCGGGTGGATCACGAGGTCAGGAGTTCGAGATGAGCCTGGGTGACGAAGCAAGGCCCTGTTTCTAAAAAAGACACAAAAATTAACCAGGAGAGGTAGTACCTGCCTATGGTCCCAGCTACTCCGGAGGCTGAGCCAGGAGAATGGCTTGAACCCAGAAGGCAGAGGCTGCAGTGAGCTGAGATTGTGCCACTGCACTCCAGCCTGGGCAACAGAGCGAGACTCCATCTCAAAAAAAAAAAAAAAATTGGCCAGATGCGGTGGCTCATACCTGTAATCTCAGCACTTTAGGAGGCCAAGGCCAGTGGATCATGAGATCGAGAGATCAAGACCATCCTGGTTAACATGGTGAAACCCCGTCTCTACTAGAAATACAAAAATTAGCTGGGCGTGGTGGCACATGCCTGTAATCCCAGCTACTCAGGAGGCTGAGACAGGAGGATCACTTGAATCCAGGAGGCAGAGGCTGCAGTGAGCTGAGATTGTGCCACTGCACTCCAGCCTGGGCGACAGAGTGAGACTCCGTCTCAAAAAAATAAAAAATACAAAATTGGCCAGGTGCGGTGGCTCACGCCTGTAATCCCAGCACTTTAGGAGGCCGAGGCTGGTGGATCATGAGATCAAGAGGTCAAGACCATCCTGGCTAACATGGTGAAACCTCATCTCTCCTAAAAATATAAAAATTAGCCAGGCGTGGTGGCACATATCTGTAATCCCAGCTACTTGAGAGGCTGAGGCAGAAGGATTACCTGAACCCCAGAGGCAGAGGCTGCAGTGAGCTGAGATTGCACCACTGCACTCCAACATGGGTGACAGAGTAAGACTCTGTCTCAAAATAAAAAATTTAAAAATAATTAATTAATTAATTAAAAAGATAGCCGGGCACGGTGACTCACACCTGTAATCCCAGCACAAGCCCCGTCTCTACTAAAAATACAAAAATTAGCTGAGCATGGTGGTGCACACCTGTAGTCCCAGCTACTGGGGAGGCTGAGGCAGGAGAATCCCTTGAACCCGGGAGGTGGAGGTTGCAGTGAGCTGAGATCACGCCACTGCACTCCAGCCTGGACGACAGAGTGAGACTCCATGTCAAAAAAAAAAAAAAAAAAGTTAGACAGCCAGCAGCCCACAGGATAAGCTGTAAACTCACCTGTGAATTCTCATTAGTTTATCAAGGAGTTTACTTTTCCATGGCTACGTCTGGCACCATGATGCAAGGGTTACATGGAATGGAGCCTTGCTTTTTATTCTGGTTAAGCAGGGCACGTCGTATTGAACATTCGACCGGGGAAAATGAGCTTCCTATCGTGTGTGTGGTGTTCACGGTGGTACCCACTGTACTGCTATGCTGGGTTCACAGGTTGCCTTTCTCGTCTGGCATCCTGCTGTTATCCCTCTCCCTTCACACACGACAAAGCTGAAATCGCCGTGCAGACTGGGCATTTGGGTACACGTTGCCAGTCGGAGTCAGAGCTCTGGGCTCCAGACCCTTCCCTACAGGCTCAGGTGCAAGAGCTCAGGTGCTTCAGTGAAGGTCCGGGTGTCAGGCTGGGGTAGCTGAGCAGGTGCCCATGCGGTGTTTACCCCAGCAGGTCCCCATGTGGTGTTTCTTCACATGTACCACAAGGAGGGAGTATGAGAAGACTAGGAAACTGGCTGGTATCACGACTCAGGCACGGTAAAAAAGACCCCTTTTAGGAGAAGAACACGGGAAGCTAGGATGTGGCCCCCAACGCCTCGTTGCAGCTGTAAACGGCCCTGCGATCCCGCCTGCCCATCTCAACACGGCGGCTGCAGGATGCCTGCTGAATGATTAGGTAAAAATGGGACAGGAAGGAGTCAGGAAATGGTTGGCAAGCCGCCCTCCTCCCCCACAGTATTGCTTACCCTGTCCTCCAAAACTTCTTTTATTGTGGTAAAATATACAGAACATAAAAACGATCATCCTGTCCTTTTTTTTTTTTTTTTTTTTTTTTTTTGTTTTGTGGGAGACAGAGTCTCGCTCTGTCACCCAGGCTGGAGTGTAGTGGTGCGATCTTGGCTCACTGCAACCTCCACCTCCTGGGTTCAAGTGATTCTCCTGCCTCAGCCTCCCAAGTAGCTGGGATGACAGGCGCCTGCCACCACATCCAGCTATTTTTTATTATTATTAGTTTTAGTAGATACAGGGTTTCACCATCTTGGCCAGGCTGGTCTTGAACTCCTGACCTCACGATCCACTCGCCTCAGCCTCCCAAAGTGCTGGGATTACAGGCGAGAGCCACCGCGCCCAGCCATCATCTTGTCCATTTTTTGTGAGTCCTGTCTTGTTTCTACAATTTTTTTTTTTTTTTTTTTGAGACAGAGTCTCACTGTGTCGCCCAGGCTGGAGTGCAATAGTGCAGACGGGGCTCACTGCAGCCTCCGCCTCCAGGGTTCAAGTGATTCTCCTGCCTCAGCCTCCTGAGTAGCTGGGATTACAGGGATGCACCACCACACCCAGCTAATTTCTGTATTTTTAGTAGAGGCGATTTTCAGCATGCTAGACAGACTGGTCTCGAACTCCCAACCTCAGATGAGCCACCCACCACCTCAGCCACCCAAAGTGCTGGGATTACAGGCGTGAGCCATCACGCCCGACCTATTTTTTTTTTTTCTTTGTAAAATACGCATAACATAAAAACTATCATCCTGCCCAGTTTTGGAGAGCCTTGTTACGTTTCCGCATTTTTAATAAACTTCAAACTGCATCGTTTCAAGTTAGCTTCTTTTATTTTTTATGTTTTAACTTTTATTTTAGGTTCCGGAGGTACGTGAGAATGTTATACGGGTAAATTCACGTCATGGGGGATTTTGCTACTGATTATTTCAACACCGAGGTGCTTAGCCCAGTGCCGAATATAGGTAATTTTCCTCCTCCTCTCCCTCCTCCCACCCTCCACCCTCAAGTAGCCCCCAGCATCTGTTGAATTTTTTCTTTGTGTCCAACTGTTAACATCATTTAACTCCCACTTATAAGACAGAACGTGTATTATTTAGTTTTCTGATCGTGTGTTAGTTTGCTAAGGATAATGACCTCCAGCTCCATCCATGTCCCTGCAAAGGACATGATCTCATTTTAATATCATTTTATTATTATTATCATTTTATTATTATTATTATTATTATTATTATTTTGAGACAGAGTCTTGTTCTGTCACCCAGGCTGGGGTGCAGTGGTGCTATCTCAGGTCACTGCCACCTCCACCTCCCAGATTCAAGTGATTCTCCTGCCTCAGCCTCCTGAGTAGCTGGGATTACAGGCGCCCACCACCATGCCCAACTAATTTCTGTATTTTTAGTACAGATGAGGTTTTGCCACGTTGGCCAGGCTGGTCTCGAACTCCTGACCTCAGGTGATCCACCTGGCTCAGCCTCCAAAAGTGCTGGGATTACAGGTGTGAGCGACCTCATCCAGCCGACCAAACACATTTAAACCATCAGATCTTGTGAGAACTCACGATCATGAGAACAGCATGGGAGAAATCATCCTCCATGATTCAATCACCTCCTACCAAGTCCCTTTTTCAACACCTGGGGATTACAATAGGAGATAATATTTGGGTGGGGACACAGAGCAAAACCTGATATTTGGGTGGGGACACAGAGCAGAACCTGAGATTTGGGTGGGGACAGAGAGGACCCCACATCACTAACCAAAATGCGTAAATAAAATCAGACAAGATTCTCACTTACAATGGTGTGTGCTCACGTGGTCTTGGCATACCAAATACAAACGATATCAACTTCTGGGACTGCCTTATGAATGCTTAGCCAAAATTAAAAGCAGTGACTCTTTTTTTTTTTTAGACAGAATTCCACTGTCGCCCAGGCTGGAGTGCAATGACACAATCTCAGCTCACTGCAAACTCCGCCTCCCAGGCTCAAGTGATTCTCTTGCCTCAGCCGCCCACATAGCTGGGATTACAGGCACATGCCACCATGTCTGGCTAATTTTTGTGTTTTTAGTAGAGATGAGGTTTCATCATGTTGGCCAAGCTGGTCTCGAACTCCTGACCTCAGGTGATCCTCCTGCCTCAGCCTCCCAAAGTGCTGGGATTACAGTCGTGAGCCACCACTCCCGGCCCATGTATATATACTATTTACAGTACAAACGACTCTCATATAAGCATATATTCTATTTCCTCTATACATATCTAGCATATATACATATATATGCTATTTACAATACAAATGCATCTCATATATACACTTTTTTTTTTTTTTTAGACAGGGTCTCATTCTGTTTCCCAGGCTGGAGTGCAGTGGTATGATTTCACGGCTCACTGCAACCTCAACCTCCTGGGCTCAAGCGATCCTCCCACCTCAGCCTCCCAAGTAGCTGGGACTACAGGTGCGTGCCATCATGCCCGGCTAATTTTTGTATTTTTTTTTTTTCAGTCGAGATGGGGTCTCATCATGGTGCCCAGGCTGGTTTCAAACTCCTGGGCTCAAGTTATCCGCCCACCTTGGCTTCCCAAAGTGCTAGGATTACAGGCGTGAGCCACCTCACCTGGCACATATGGAGATGTTTTAACCAAAGAAGGAACTTCACTTATATATTCTACCTTATGCACTCAGCCCTCCATATCCACAGGTTCCACATCTGCAGATTCAACCAACCTCAGATCAGAAATGTTTGAAAAACATAAAAATACAAATAAAAAACACAGTATAACAACTATATACACACACATATATATACATATATACACATATAGACATATATACACATATAGACATATATACACATATATAATATATACACATATGTTATATATACACATATATAATATATATATATATACACACACACATATATATATATTTTTTTGAGACAGAGTCTCACTCTGTTGCCCAGGCTGGAGTGCAGTGGTGTGATCTCAGCTCACTGCAACCTCCACCTCCCAGGTTCAAGCGATTCTCCTGCCTCAGCCTCCTGAGTAGCTGGGATTACAGGCGCACACCACCACACCTGGCTAATTGTTTTTTGTTTTGTTTTGTTTTGTTTTGTCTTGAGACAGAGCCTCACTGTGTCACCAGGCTAGAGCGCAGTGGCATGATCTCAGCTCACTGCAACTTCCGCCTCCCTAGTTCAGGTGATTCTCCTGCCTCAGCTTCCCGAGTAGCTGGGACTACAGGTGCACACCACCACACCCAGCTAATTCTTATATTTTTAGTAGAGATGGGGTTTCACCATGTTGGCCAGGATGGTCTCGATCTCTTGACCTTGTGATCCACCCGCCTTGGCCTCCCAAAGTACTGGGATTAGAGGTGTGAGTCACCGCACCGGCCTAATTTTTGTATTTTTAACAGAGACGGGTTTCACCACGTTGGTCAGGCTGGTCTCGAACTCCTGACCTCAGGTGATCCGCCCACCTCGGCCTCCCAAAGTGCTGGGATGACAGGCATAAGCCACCACGCCCAGCCTATAACAACTATTTACATAGTATTTACATTATATCAGGTGTTATAAATAATTGACAGATGATTTTAAGCATATAGAAGGATGTAGGTAGGTTATATGCAAATACTACACCATTTTATATCAGGCACCTCAGCATCCCTGGATTTTCGTGTCCTCAGGTGGGTTCCAGAACCAATTTCCCAAAATGTTACTGTGGGATGACTGGATTCATAGCTACTATATATATATATATATATATATATATATATATATAAAATATTTGAAACATAAATTTACCTCATGTGTACGTATACCATGTTAGATATACACATCTACCATATATGCAAATATATTTACAACGTTAATTCATGTCATGTATACATATATCACATACAGTATCTACCATATATAGTATATTTACAAGATAAAGTTATGCCATGTATCCATCTATTATAGCATATATACCTGTGTACCATATAGGTTATATTTGCTACATAAATCCATCTCATATATACATATAACATATATAATATATACCATATGTAGTATATTTACAACATAGATGTAGCCCATGTATACGTCTATCGTCTATCACAGCATATGTACATATCTAGCGTATCTGTAACATTTGCAATATAAATTTGTCTCATATATAAGTATTTTATATCATATATATCTACCATATTATGTTACATTTGCAATATAAATTCATCTCCTATATGTGTATAATACATATTTACCACATATGTTATATTTGCAACATAAATGCATCTGATATATATACACATATATCATATATAATATCTACTATATGTGGTATATTTCCAACATATTTTTATCCCATGTATAGAAATATTATAGCACATATAATATCTCCCATATATGTTATACTTGCAACATAAATTCATCTGATGTATACATATACTACGTATTCGTATATTATATACATGCATATCATGTATCATGTATATCTACCATATATGTTATATTTGCAACATAAATTCATCTGATGTATACATATACTATATATTCATATATTATATACACACATATCATGTATCATGTATAATATCTACCGTATATGTTATACTTGCAACATCAATTCATCTGATGTATACATATACTATATATTCATATATTATATACACACATATCATGTATCATGTATAATATCTACCGTATATGTTATACTTGCAACATCAATTCATCTGATGTATACATATACTATATATTCATATATTATATACACACATATCATGTATCATGTATAATATCTACCGTATATGTTATACTTGCAACATCAATTCATCTGATGTATACATATACTATATATTCATATATTATATACACACATATGTATCATGTATAATATCTACCATATATGTTATATTTGCAACATCAATTCATCTATATATAAATATATCATATCGTGTATAATATCTACCATATATGCTATATTTGCAACACAAATGCATCTCATGTATACATATATTATATATACAGATCTCCCATATATGGTATATTTTCAGCGTAAATTCCACAAAGACAATAGAGCAGAAAGAATAATCGAAGAAATAAGAGAGAAAAATACATCCACACTGAATAACAGCGTACAAACCAAAAGCCCTTTAAGTATCTTAATGAAAAGATACCCCTGGAAATTCCTGGAAATTTGTTTAAATATTAAAGACAAATCACATCCCGTAATGCCCAGGAGAAATAAGCAGATTATTTTACATAGCAACAAATCGTCAGGCATCGACAGAACAAAAGAACTGAAGGCCTGAAGCAATAAAAACAAAATAACGGTATGGAGGTTTAACGTACGAAAAGCTGTATATATTTAATGTATACAGCCTGATAACTTTGGATAAAAGACACATCCTTCTGAGGCAGGTGGATCACGTGGTCAGGAGATCGAGACCATCCTGGCTAACACGGTGAAACCCCGTCTCTACTAAAAATACAAAAAACTAGCCGGGTGCGGTGGCGGGCGCCTGTAGTCCCAGCTACTCGGGAGGCTGAGGCAGGAGAATGGTGTGAGCCCGGGAGGCAGAGCTTGTGGTGGGCCGAGATCGCGCCCCTGCACTCCAGCCTGTGTGACAGAGGGAGACTCCGTCTCAAAAAAAAAAAACATATCCTTGAAAGTCCTACCACTCCCGATGTCATAAACATATCCATCACCTCCAAAAGATTCCTTTTCCCTTTCAATATGATGATGATGTATTTTTATTATTGTTGTGATAAGAACACTTCACACATCATCTACTCTTTTACCCGTTTTTATGTATACAGTTAAGTTGACTCTACACACTGTATTGTATATAGTACGTCATTTTGACGGGGAAATATTTCCCTCCCCAAAATCCTCCACTGAAAAATCTGTCCTCTTAGAAGTATGCGTTTTCAAGGATGCAAATATGTTTTTCATATCCCCCAACTCCTTTTTTTTTTTTTTAATTTTCTGGAGGGCAGTGGTGCGGTCCTAGCTCACTGCATCCTGGAGCTCCTGGGTTCAAGCCATCCTTCCACCTCAGCCTCCTGAGTAGCTGGGACCGCAGGCGTGCACCACCACACCTAGGTCCCCTTTTGGGGGAGGGGGAGGGCGAAAAAAAAAGTGACTTAAAAGTAATTGCATCCAGTACTGCTTGAGAACAGGAAATCAGGGCTGCAGTGAGCTATGATGGTATCACTGCACTCCAGACTGTGTTTAAAAACACAGACTGTGTTTTTAAAAGCACAACAGCCCGGGTGCGGTGGCTCACACCTGTCATCCCAGCACTTTGGGAGGCCAAGACGGGCGGATCACGTGAGGTCAGGAGTTCGAGACCAGCCTGACCAACATGGTGAGACCCCATCTCTACTAAAAATACAAATATTAGCCATGTGTGGCGGTGCATGCCTGTAATCCCAGCTACTCAGGAGACTGAGGCGGGAGAATCGCTTAAACCTAGGAGAAGGAGGTTGCAGTGAGCTGAGACTGTGCTATTAGCCAGGCATGATGGTGCATGCCTGTAATCCCAGCTACTCAGGAGACTGAGGCAGGAGAATTGCTTGAACCCAGGAGAAGGAGGTTGCAGTGAGCTGAGACTGTGCTATTAGCCAGGCATGGTGGTGCATGCCTGTAATCCCAGCTACTCAGGAGACTGAGGTGGGAGAATCGCTTAAACCCAGGAGAAGGAGGTTGCAGTGAGCTGAGATTGTGCTATTAGCCAGGCATGGTGGTGCATGCCTGTAATCCCAGCTACTCAGGAGACTGAGGCGGGAGAATTGCTTGAACCCAGGAGAAGGAGGTTGCAGTGAGCTGAGATTGTGCTATTAGCCAGGCATGGTGGTGCATGCCTGTAATCCCAGCTACTCAGGAGACTGAGGCGGGAGAATTGCTTGAACCCAGGAGAAGGAGGTTGCAGTTAGCTGAGACTGTGCTATTAGCCAGGCATGGTGGTGCACGCCTGTAATCCCAGCTACTCAGGAGACTGAGGCGGGAGAATTGCTTGAACCCAGGAGAAGGAGGTTGCAGTTAGCTGAGACTGTGCTATTAGCTAGGCGTGGTGGTGCACGCCTGTAATCCCAGCTACTCGGGAGACTGAGGCAGAAGAATTGTTTGAACCCAGGAGGAGGAGGTTGCAGTGAGCTGAGATGGTGCCACTGCACTCCAGCCTGGGCAACAAGAGTGAATCTGCACCAAAAACAAACAAACAAAAAACAGCCAAAGTAACTCCCGCCAAACCAGAAACGAATGAAATTAATAATTTAAAATGAGGAAGCTGTGGTACAAAATGATTGGCAGTTAACCATAAAACATAAGAAGGTTCATTAAAAATGTTTTCAAGGCACCGTGTATTAAAATATACACTATAGTAATATTCTACGTATTCATTAGTATCAGGACAATGCATTCTAAGACAAAATACATTTTTAGAGTAGACTTTGGAAATAAAAGATGTGAAACACTGAAATAAATACAGACTGCGGCAGCATCGGAGAGAAGGAGGGGCAAGGAAGAAAGTCACACCATCGTAAATCCTCATCTCAAGCAGTGCGAATAAAGAGTTTCAGTTTTCACCATAACGTTTCGGAAAAAAACTGAGTTTTATACAGTTATCTTTGCTGCCTATGTCACTATGAGCAAAGAAATGTTGCTATGTTGTAGAATGCTACCATAGTCATTCCTCAAAAAGAATTCAAGCACGTGTTAGCATTATCCATAGACAGCGTAGTCCAAGATGAAGGCGTGGCTGATTCACTGTCGGGTGGGGACCCGTCTCCTGGTTCATAGATGGTGCCTTCTCTCTGTGTGTCACATGGTGGGAAGGAGCAAGGGAGGTCTCTGGGGTTCCTTTTATGACAGTCTCACAACCTCGTCACCTCCCCAAGCCTCCTAACATCTTCTTGTCGGCGGTTACATCAAGGTGGGAGTTGGGGGAAGACACTGACATTCCGACTACAGCAAAGCTCCACTGGATTAGCCCCAGTTTATTATTATTATTATTATTATTATACTTTAAGTTCTAGGGTACATGTGCACAACATGCAGGTTTGCTACATATGTCTACATGTGCCACGTTGGTGTGCTGCACCCGTTAACTCGTCATTTACATTCGGTGTATCTCCTAATGCTATCCCTCCCGTCTCCCTCCACCCCACAACAGGCCCCGTTGTGTGATGTTCCCCGCCCTGTGTCCAAGCGTTCTCCTGGTTCAATTTCCACCTATGAGTGAGAACATGCGGTGTTTGGTTTTCTGTCCTCGCGACAGTTGCTGAGAATGACAGTTTCCAGCTGCATCCATGTCCCTGCAAAGCACATGAACTCATCCTTTTTTATGGCTGCGTAGTATTCCATGGTGTATATGTGCCACATTTTCTTCATCCAGTCTGTCAGTGATGGACATTTGGGTTGATTCCAAGTCTTTGCTATTGTGAATAGTGCCACAATAAACATACGTGTGCATGTGTCTTTATAGCAGCATGATTTATAATCCTTCGGGTATATGCCCAGTCATGGGATGCCCTCAGCCACAGTTTTTGTCCACGTGTATTCTTGTTACAGTCCAAAGAAAGGTGGAAAGAAAAGAGAACCAGAGAGCAAAACCAGCAGACAAAAGGGAGACGCTTGAGGCAGAGGAAGTGATTGCGGAAAAGCGTAATCACCATCAAAACCTTACACAATTGCAAATATTACTATAAACACTTTTTGTATTGTTTGGTTTTACAGTCAGGGTCTTGCACCATTGCCCAGGCTGAAAAGGAGTGGTGCAATCTCAGCTCACGGCAGCCTCTACCTCCTGGGCTCAAGCAATCCTCCTACCTCAGGCTCCTGAGTACCTGGGACTACAGGCATATACCACTATGTAGGGCTAATTTAAAAAAAAAATTTTTTTGTAGAGATAGAGTCTTGCTATCTTGCCCAGGATGGTCTGAAAGTCCTGGCCTCCAGCTATCTTCCTGCTCTGACCTCCCAAAGCACTGTGATTACAGGTGTGAACCACTGCACCTGGCACTATAAACATTTCTTTCTTTCTCTTTCTTTCTTTCTTCTTTCTTTCTTTCTTCTTTCTTCTTTCTTTTCTTTCTTTCTTTCTTTTCTTTCTTTCTTTCTTTCTTCTTTCTTTCTTCTTTCTTTCTTTCTTTCTTTCTTTCTTTCTTCTTTCTTTCCTTCTTTCTTTCTTTCTTCTTTCCTTCTTTCTTTC
>NC_092145.1:158733802-158842550 GCF_043159975.1 Macaca nemestrina
CCCAATCCCTGCTCCCCAGTCCCTCACAACCACAAATCTACTCTCTATTTGTATGGATCTACCTGTTCTGGACATTTCATAGAAATGGAATCTTACAAAGTGTGGCCTTCTGTGTCTGGTTTCTCTCACTGAGCGTGATGTCCTCAAGGTTCATCCATGCAGTGGCCCGTGCCAGAACCTCATTCCTTTTTCATGGCTGCATAGTATTCCATTTTCATGGCTGTGTAGTATTCCATTGCAGGGATTTATCCTGCATATCCACTCCTATGTGCATAGATATTTGAGTTGATTCCACCTTTCCGCTATTGTGTGCTGCTATGCGTATCCCTAAGTGGTTCTGCCTCTTGATAGATTTAATTTAAAAACAATAAACAACCATCAAGTGTTTTCCTCCTGAGTCGCAGGTCACAGGGATGCTTGCCTGGAATTCTACAAAGTGTGGCCTTCTGTGTCTGGCTTCTCTCACTGAGCGTGATGTCCTCAAGGTTCATCCATGCGGCAGCCTGTGTCATTCCTTTTTCAAGGCTGTATAGCATCCCATTTTCATGGCTGCATAGTATTCCATTTTCATGGCTGTGTAGTATTCCATTGCAGGGATTTGTCCTGCATATCCACTCCTATGTGCATAGATATTTGAGTTGTTTCCACCTTTCCGCTATTGTGTGCTGCTATGCGTATCCCTAAGTGGTTCTGCCTCTTGATAGATTTAATTTAAAAACAATAAACAACCATCAAGTGTTTTCCTCCTGAGTCGCAGGTCACAGGGATGCTTGCCTGGAATTCTACAAAGTGTGGCCTTCTGTGTCTGGCTTCTCTCACTGAGCGTGATGTCCTCAAGGTTCATCCATGCGGCAGCCTGTGTCATTCCTTTTTCAAGGCTGTATAGCATCCCATTTTCATGGCTGCATAGTATTCCATTTTCATGGCTGTGTAGTATTCCATTGCAGGGATTTGTCCTGCATATCCACTCCTATGTGCATAGATATTTGAGTTGTTTCCACCTTTCCGCTATTGTGTGCTGCTATGCGTATCCCTAAGTGGTTCTGCCTCTTGATAGATTTAATTTAAAAACAATAAACAACCATCAAGTGTTTTCCTCCTGAGTCGCAGGTCACAGGGATGCTTGCCTGGAATTCTACAAAGTGTGGCCTTCTGTGTCTGGCTTCTCTCACTGAGTGTGATGTCCTCAAGGTTCATCCATGCGGTAGCCCGTGCCAGAACCTCATTCCTTTTTCATGGCTGCATAGTATTCCATTTTCATGGCTGTGTAGTATTCCATTGCATGGATTTGTCCTGCATATCCACTCCCATGTGCATAGATATTTGAGTTGATTCCACCTTTCCGCTATTGTGTGCTGCTATGTATATTCCTAAGTGGTTCTGCCTCTTGATAGATTTAATTTAAAAACAATAAACAATCATCAAGTGTTTTCTTCCTGAGTTGCAGGTCACAGGGATGCTTGCCTGGACTTCTACAAAGTGTGGCCTTGTGTGTCTGGCTTCTCTCACTGAGCGTGATGCCCTCAAAGTTCATCCATGCGGTAGCCTGTGCCAGAATCTCATTCCTTTTTCATGGCTGCATAGTATTCCATTGCATGGATTTATCCTGCATATCCACTCCCATGTGTGCATCGTTCTGCCTCTTGATACATTTAATTTAACAAGAAGAAACAACCATAAAATGTTTTCCTCCTGAGTTGCAGGTCACAGGGACGCTTAATCAAGACCCCAGAACCGAGTCTATAAGGGAGTGAAATTGGTAGCCTGGGCCTCCTGTAGCCAGTACTTTGGGTTTTTTGTTTTGTTTTGTTGTCTTCAAAGATTTTAGTGCCAACCTCTGCAGAAAAACAGCACCCCTAGATGAGGAGGATCAGATAGGGTTCGCGATGCAGAAAGTTGGAGGGTGTGGTCCTTCCTGTTCCCGTACCACCTTTGCAGTCAACAACGGACCTACCCAGGGCTGCAGACAGGCGGGCAGACAACCGGGTTACTCAGAAAAGCCTCACGAGAAGGGAAAGGCGGTGTTTACACAGCCCCGGCAGGGTTCTGGTGTCCATGCCTCCTAGGGACAGGGTTCCTGTGAAAGTCATTGTGAAGTATGTTTGCCAGGCACTGGGTCCCAGGACTGCTCCAGTGTCCGGGTCTTTATGGCATGGATGAGAAAGCGTGGCCATCTCTGTTTTCCCCATACACATTCTCTACGTATTGCATCTGGCCCTGAACACCAACTCAAGAGGGCCCTGGTAGCGTCAGCTTCAACCCTGACCCTCCCTGCAAGTGGATTATTCTTCCCATTCCCTCATTTGCTGGGGCTGGAACCTTCATGTTTCAGGACAGTGTCTTGGTTCTTATACGTTGCTATCATGAAATACCATAGCCTGAGGGCTTTATCAACAGCAGGCAGTTATATCTCATGGTTCTAGAGGCTGGAAGTCCAAGGTGAAGACGTGGCAGACTCAGCGTCTGGTGGTCTATGAACCAGTGGCTTCCTGGTCCATAGATGGCGCCTTCTTGCCGTGTCTGACACGGTGGAGGGGGTAAAGGAGCTCTCTGGGGCCCCTTTTTATTTTATTTTATTTTATTTTATTTTATTTTATTTTATTTTATTTTGTTGTCGTCGTTGTTATTTTAGTTTTTTGAGATGGAGTGTCACTCCATCACCCAGACTGGAGTGCAGTGCTGTGATCTCAGCTCACTGCAGCGTCCACCTCCAGGGTTCACACCATTCTCCTGCCTCAGCCTCCCGAGTAGCTGGGACCACAGGCACCTGCCACCATGCCTGGCTAATTTTGTTTTCGTATTTTTATTTATTTAGTTATTTATTTATTTATTTATTTATTTATTTATTTAGAGACACAATTTCGCTCTTTTTGCCCAGGCTGGAGTGCCGTGGCGCGATCTCAGCTTACCGCAACCTCTGCCTCCCAGGTTCAAGCGATTCTCCTGCCTCAGCCTCTCGAGTAGTTGAGATGACAGACGTGCACCACCACGCCCGGCTAATTTTTGTACTTTTAGTAGAGATGAGGTTTCCCCGTGTTGGCCAGAGGCTGGTCTTGAACTCCCGACCTCAGGTGATCCGCCCGCCTCGGCCTCCCACAGTGCTGGGATTGCAGGCGTGAGCCACCGCGCCCGGCCTGCTGGTTTTACAAGTGTCTGACGGTTCTCCCTCCACACGCTCTCTCTCTGCTCCACCTTATGAAGAAGGTGCCTGCTTCCCGTTTGCCCTCCGCCATGACTGTAAGTTTGCTGAGGCCTCCTCAGCCATGTGGACCTGTGAGTCAACGCGGCCTCTTTCCTTTATCAATTACCCAGTCTCAGGCCAATCTTTATAGCAGGGTGACCACGGACTAACACTGCAGGCTCAGAACAGAGACCCCCATCCCAGGAAAGAGATACGGAATGCCAGGCTGGGGTTCTGTGGGACCTTGGAATGGAATCTGTCATGAGAAAGGAAATCATGCCATTAGAAGGAAACAGACTTTGAGATCCACCAGGCCTTTGGGCCAATGGCATAACCATTCCGAGTGATTTTTATTTTATTTTATTTTTTTTGAGACAGAGTCTCACTCTGTCATTCAGGCTGGAGTGCAGTTGTGTCATCTTGGTGCTCTCTGCAACCTCCGCCTCACAGGTTCAAGTGATTATTCTGCCTCAGCCTCCCGAGTAGCTGGGGTTACAGGTGCATGCCACCGCACCTGGCTAATTTTTGTATTTTTAGTAGAGACGGGGTTTCATCATGCTGGTCAGGCAGGTCTCAAACTCCTGATCTCAGGTGATCTACCCATCTCGGCCTCCCAAAGTGCTGGGATTACAGGCATGAGCCACTGTGCCTGGCCTTTTTTTGTTTTTGTTTTTTGTTTTGGTTTTTTTGAGACAGAGTCGTGCTCTTGTTGCCTAGGCTGGAGTGCAATGGCATGATCTTGGCTCACTGCAACCTCCACCTCCCAGGTTCAAGCAATTCTCTCACCTCAGCTTCTCAAGCAGCTGGGGTTACGGGCGCCCGCCCCAGTGCCTGGCTAATTTTTTGTGTTTTTTTTTTTTTTGAGACGGAGTCTTGCTCTGTCACCCAGGCTGGAGTGCAGTGGCCGGATCTCAGCTCACTGCAAGCTCCGCCTCCCGGGTTCCCACCATTCTCCTGCCTCAGCCTCCCGAGTAGCTGGGACCACAGGCGCCTGCCACCTCGCCCGGCTAGCTTTTTGTATTTTTTTAATAGAGACGGGATTTCACCGTGTTAGCCAGGATGGTCTTGATCTCCTGACCTCGTGATCCGCCCGCCTCGGCCTCCCAAAGTGCTGGGATTACAGGGTTGAGCCACCGCGCCCGGCCAATTTTTTGTATTTTTAGTAGAGATGGGGTTTCACCATGTTGGTCAGGTTGGTCTCGAACTCCTGACCTTAAGTGATCCCCCACCTCCCCTCGGCCTCCGAAAGTGCTGGGATTACAGGCACGAGCCACCATGCCCGGCCCCGAATGTCCTTGTAACACGAGCGTTTTTTGATGACAAAAAGGCCGTGCATCCAGCTGGCACATCAGAGCCCAGTAACTGTCAGCGACCGATACCACCTCACTCAGACCAGGAACGGCTCCGAAGCATCATACCCCCAAAATACACTTGGCCTCTCATCCCGCAAGCAGCCACCAGCCTTTCGCTACAATAGGCTTGGCCCTCAATCCTGCAAGGTTAAGAGGATGATGGTGCACACGGAAGGGTAAGAATTCATCTCCTAAGACAACGATCCCAGAGGCTCGGTGAGACCTGCGTCCCCCAAACACCCCCAGGGTGACCTGCAGCGTGGCGCCCGACAGGCCACACACAGTCACATCCATCTCCTCTGCTGCCCCTGGTTCACAGGAAACCAGCTCAGCCCACGATGTCCATCCTTCACTTGTCTCCGAGGGATGGCTCTGAGGCAGGTCCCACACGATCCCTCAAAGGTCTCAGCATGATGGACCCTTGGGTGGTTCCTTGGACCCCGTTCATGCTGTGTTCTCTTCTTTCTCTTTCCTTTCTATTCCCCGTCTCCATCCATGCCCAGAATCTTTTTTTGTTTTGCTTTGTTTTGTTTTTTTGAGATGGAGTTTCACTCTTGTTGCCCAGGCTGGGGTGCAATGGCGTGATCTGGGTTCACTGCAACCTCCGCCTCCCGGGTTCAAGGGATCCTCCTGCCTCAGCCTCCCGAATAGCTGGGATGACAGGCACGTGACACCACATTTGGTTAATTTTTGTATTTTTAGTAGAGACGGAGTTTCACCATGTTTGTCAGGCTGATCTCGAACTCCTGAGCTCGTGATCCACCTGCCTCGACCTCCCAAAGTGCTGGGATGACATGTGTGAGCCACCACACCCAGCATTTTTTTTTCTTTTCTTTTCCTGAGTCTAAGTTTCACTCTGTCGCCCAGGCTGGAGTGCAATGGCACGATCTCGGCTCACTGCAACCTCCGCCTCCTGGGTTCAAGTCATTCTCCTGCCTCAGCCTCCCGAGTAGCTGGGATGACAGGTGCACACCACCACACAGGACTAATTGTTGTATTTTTAGTAGAGACAGGGTTTCGCCATGTTGGTCAGGCTGGTCTCAAACTCCTGACCTCAAGTGATCCACCCACGTCGGCCTCCCAAAGTGCTGGGATGACAAGCATGAGCCACCGCTCCCGGCCGACACCCAGGATTTTGCTCAGGGCGTGTTGCAGGAAGAGTTGAGACTACAGCCCTCCACATCCTAACCTTCCTCGTATCTTCAAAGACCCTATTAGCAAATAAGCTTCCTTTCTCACCTTCAGAGCACGAACCTGCAATTATTTTAAAGGGCGTATGGGAAGCAGCATTCAATATCCTCCCCATCCCTAAACCAACGGCTGCAGATAGAATCACGTCTCCACACCTGGCCTGCACGGATGTGCTTGGATTTCAGGACTGGGATTCTATTTCTGGGACGGTCTAGGCCTCCCAGGCCTGAGTGAACAGCCCCCGAAAGCTTCACGGTGTGCTCAGCCCCGAAACGTTGCGTATGCAGCAGAGAAGCTGATACAATGGCTCGGACCCCACCGCAGCTCCAGGCCGCCTTGTCTGTCTGTCCCTTGCGTGGGCACCTTGTGAGGGCAGCTGCCAACAGCCTGGTTTCCCAGGGCAGACGTGGGGACCTGGCCGGGGCTGCTATTTCTGTCCCTCTCTTCCTCCAGGGCCCGTCAGTTTTCCGTTCCACTCTCAACATCAGGCCCTCAGCTCTCCCGGGACATGAACGCATCCTGTTCCTGGTTTCCTTCAGAGAAACAGCCCCAAATGACCTCACGGCGGTCACTAAACCCACCGGGGTTCAGCCGGCGTCCTCAGATCAAGCTCAGATCGGCTCAGACACCTTCAAACGCCATGTCAGAGAAATAAGCACATTCTTCCCTGCAACCTGCAACCCGGACTCACAAAACATGACGCATGGTCCCCACGAGATGCAGATATGAGCCTGAGTTATCGACATCGGTCTGTAGCACCCGGCCTGAGGGTCTGTAGCTGCCCCACAGAGAGGTCAAGCAGGTGGACAGCTACGCACAGCCGTCGTCCCAGAAACTAAGAGGGAATTCCTCCTGCCTACTGGGTTTTCCGCTCTGACATTGGTCTCCCTAGGCCTTCAGCCTGGAACTCACACCCTCAGCTGTCCTGGGTCTCAGGCCTTCAGCCTGGAGCTCACACCCTCAGCTGTCCTGGGTCTCAGGCCTCCAGCCTGGAGCTCACACCCTCAGCTGTCCTGGGTCTCAGGCCTTCAGCCTGGAGCTCACACCCTCAGCTGTCCTGGGTCTCAGGCCTTCAGCCTGGAGCTCACACCCTCAGCTGTCCTGGGTCTCAGGCCTTCAGCCTGGAGCTCACACCCTCAGCTGTCCTGGGTCTCAGGCCTTCAGCCTGGAGCTCACACCCTCAGCTGTCCTGGGTCTCAGGCCTTCAGACTCAGACGGGAGCTCATACTCTTGGCTCTTCTGGGTAGAAATTCAGACTCAGACTGGAATTCACACCCTTGGCTCTTCCAGGTCTCCAGCTTTTCACACAGCAGATTGCGGGACACCTCAATCTCCGTAATATTATGAGTTTATTTCCTCCAAGAAGTCTCATATATTATAGAGTTGTTAAAATACATATGTATGTATTGATAAATATGTAAATATGTATAGAATATATAAATATTTATAAATTATATAAAAGAAATATATTTGCCTATGTCCTCATCTACCTAAAGATATAGACAATAAAACACATATATTTATATATATGAACCTTGCACGCCCAGATAAAAATGGATGTCTTATGTATATATAAAAATACATTCTATTGGTGCTTTTCTCTGGAGAACACTAACTCATGTAACGATATATCTTTTTTTGGGGGGGGTAAACAATTTTATTTTTTAAAATTTTATGCCGCAAAATTATATCATGCACATTCACAAATAAGAAACTTGTCTTTAGGACATTAACCATTGGAAGTTTTCACCCGACTCACATACTTTTTCCTTTTAAGTTGCTATTGGGTTAACTGATATTTAGCATTTACTCTGAAGTTTGGTAAAACGTGTCATCAATCTGTTACGAGATAATTCACATCTTTTGCTAAGTGTTCTCTGGGCTTGCACGTACTCTCGACCAAACAAAACACCCCCTGGCTCCATACTCTAAACTATCTTTGTAGCCTACGTTATAAGATGGGGAAAGTCAAGAGAAATCTTTGTTTTGAGACGGAGTCTCGCTCTGTCGCCCAGGCTGGAGTGCAGTGGTGCAATCTCGGCTCACTACAAGCTCCGCCTCCCGGGTTCCCGCCATTCTCCTGCCTCAGCCTCCTGAGTAGCTGGGACTACAGGCACCTGCCACCACGCCCAGCTAATTTTTGCACTTTTAGTAGAGACTGCAACCTCTGCTCCCAGGGTTCAAGCGATTCTTCTGCCTCAGCCTCCCAAGTAGCTGAGATTACAGGTGTCCGTGACCACACCTGGCTAATCTGTGTATTTTTAGTAGAGACAGGATTTCACCATGTCGGCCAGGCTGGTCTCGAACTCCTGACTTTGGGAAATCTGCGCACGTGGGCCACCCAAAGTCCTGGGATTACAGACATGAGCCACCACTCCCGGCCTTTATTTTATTTTAGATTCTGGGGATGCATACGCAGGTTTGTTACAAGATATATTGTGTGATGCTGAGATTTTGGGTATGAATATCTATCTATGACTTAGTTACTGAGCTTAGCACCCAAAAGGTAGTTTTTCAGCTGTTTTTCTCCCTCCCTCCCCTTTCTAGGAGTCTCCAATACCTGTTGTTATCACCTTTTTTTTTTTTTTCTGAGATGGAGTTTTCACTCTTGTCGCCTAGGCTGGAGTGCAGTGGCGCGATCCTGGCTCACTGCAAGCTCCGCCTCCCGGGGTTACGCCATTCTCCTGCCTTGGCCTCCCGAATAGCTGGGATTACAGGTGCCCGCCACCATGCCCGGCTAATTTTTGTATTTTTAGTAGAGGCGGGGTTTTGCCATGTTGGCCAGGCTGGTTTCGAACTCCTGACCTCAAGTGATCCTCCCACCTCAGCCTCCCAAAGTGCTGGGATGACAGGCCTGCGCCACTACACCTGGCGACCTTTTTGTATTTTAGTAGAGATGAGATTTCACTGTAGATTTCCTTTCTTCTCTCTGACTCGAACCTGAAATTAATGAAAAATGCCACCGAAAGATAAAATGTTAAAATGGGCATCCCATGTGTTGGCAAAACACACCTGCTCCTGAAAAATAATAACAGGGAACCGGGTGCGGTGGCTCACGCCTGTAATCCCAGCACTTTGGGAGGCCGAGGCGGGCGGATCACAAGGTCAGGAGATCGAGACCAGCCTGGCCAACATGATGAAACCCCGTCTCTACTAAAAATACAAAAAATTAGCCAGACGTGGTGGCGGGCATGTGTAATCCCAGCTACTCAGGAGGCTGAGGCAGGAGAATGGCTTCAACCTGGGAGGCGGAGGTTGCAGAGAGCCGAGATCGCGCCACTGCACTCCAGCCTGGACGACAAGAGTGAAACTCTGTCTCAAAAAAAAGACAATTAAAAAAAGCCAACCAATGATAAAATGTTAAGATGAGCATCCCATGTATTGCCCGAATACACCTGCTCCTGAAAACAAACAAACAAACAAAAAAAACAAAAAACAAAAAACAGGGAACTAGGTGCAGTGGCTCACGCCTGTAATCCTAGTACTTTGGAAGACCAAGGCAGACGGATCACGAGGTCAGGAGATCGAGACCAGCCTGGCCAACATAACGAAACCCCATCTATACTAAAAATACAAAAAGTTAGCCGGGTGTGGTGGTGTGCGTGTGTAATCCCAGCTACTCGGGAGGCTGAGGCAGGAGAATTGCTTGAACCCGGAAGGCGGAGGTTACAGTGAGCTGAGATGGCACCACTGCACCCCAGCCTGGGCGACAGAGCAAGACTGTGCCTCAGAAAAAAAAAAAAAAAAACAATAATAATAATAATAATATTCTATCTATTCAATTTCAGTTGTCTTTACTTTTTCATTACTTTTAGCCTTTTATCAACATATTGTTTTCGAGATCACATCTTTAATTTTCTTGTTGTTGAGACAGAGTCTCGCTCTGTTTCCCAGGCTGGAGTGCAGGGGCGCGATCTCAGCTCACTGCAACCTCCGCCCCCCGGGTTCACGCCATTCTCCTGCCTCAGCCTGCTGAGTAGCTGGGACTACAGGCGCTGCCACCTCGCCCGGCTAATTTTTTTGTATTTTGTAGAGATGGGGTTTCACCATGTCTGTGCCCGGCTAATTTTTGTATTTTGTAGAGATGGGGTTTCACCATGTTGGCCAGGCTGGTCTCGAACTCCTGACCTCAGGTGATCTGCCCGCCTCGGCCTCCCAAAGTCCTGGGTTTATAGGCGTGAGCCACCGTGCCCGGCCTTTGTTTTATTTTAGATTCCGGGGGTACATGTGCAGGTTTCTTACAAAGGCATATTGTGTGATGCTGAGACTTTGGGTATGAATGATCTCATGACCTAGCTACTTAGCTTAGCACCCAGTACGTAGTTTTTCAGCCCTTCATCTCCCTCCCTCCCCTGTCTAGGAGTCTGTAATGCCTCTTGTTCCCATCTTTTCTCCTTCCTTTCTTTCTTTCTTTCTTTCTCTTTCCTTTCTTTCCTTTCTTTCCTTTCTTTCCTTTCTTTCCTTTCTTTCCTTTCTTTCCTTTCTTTCCTTTCTTTCCTTTCTTTCCTTTCTTTCCTTTCTTTCCTTTCTTTCCTTTCTTTCCTTCTTTCTTTCTTTCTTTCTTTCTTTCTTTCTTTCTTTCTTTCTTTCTTTCTTTCTTTCTTTCTTTCTTTCTTTCTTTCTTTCTTTCTTTTTCTTTCTTTCTTTCTTTCTTTCGAGTTTTCGCTCTTGTCACCCAGGCTGGAGTGCAGTGGCGCAATCTCGGCTCACTGCAACCTCCGCCTCCCAGGTTCAAGCAATTCTCCTGCCTCAGCCCCCCGAGTAGCAGGAATTACAGGCATCCACCACCACGCCCAGCTAGTTTTTGTACTTTTAGTAGAGACTGCAACCTCTGCTTCCCGGGTTCAAGCGATTCCACTGCCTCAGCCTCCCAAGTAGCTGAAATTACAGGTGTCTGTGACCATGCCCGGCTAATTTTTGTATTTTTAGTAGAGACGGGGTTTCAGTATGTTGGCCAGGCTGGTCTCGAACTCCTGACCTCAGGTGATCCAGCCACCTAGGCCTCCCGCACTGCTGGGATGACAGGCATGAACCACCGCGCCTGGTCTGTTGTTCTCTTCTTTATGTCCATGAGGACCCCATGTTTACCTCCTGCTTATAAGTGAGAACATGCGGCATTTGGCTTTGTGTCTCTGTATTAATTCGCTTTGGAGAATGGCCTCCGGCTGGATCCAAGTTTCTGCAAAGGACATCGTTTCATTCTTTTTCATGGCTTTGTACTATTCTGTGGTGTCTATGCACTCCGTTTTATTATTCTTATTATTTTTATTTATTTATTTATTTGTTTGTTTTTGAGACAGAGTTTCGCTCTCGTCGCCCAGGCTGGAGCGCGGTGGTGCCATCTCGGCTCACTGCAACCTCCACCTCCCGGGTTCACACGATTCTCCTGCCTCAGCCTCCCCAGTAGCTGGGATTACAGGCGTCCACCACCATGCCCAGCTAATTTTTGTATTTTTAGTAGGGGACGGGATTTCGCTATGTTGGCCAGGCTGGTCTCGAACTCCTGACCTCAAGTGATCCACCTCCCTTGGCCCCCCAAAGTGCTGGGATTACAGGCATGAGCCCCCACACCCAGGCTGGCTTGAGGGTTTGTACCCTGTGTTTTCCCTGAGCCGTGGTTCAATATTCACTCATTCTTTCGGGGTGACAGATCCTTCCATCTCAACCTCCTCCTCGCACGAATGACAACAGCCCACCATCGCTCCTCACAAGCAAGGATGCCGGAACTCGGGAACCTGGTCCTCAGTCGTGAAACCTGCCAATCCTCAGGGGATGTTGAGGGTATGAACCTCTCCCGTCGGTGACCCAGTGTCAGAGCCGGAATGATCAGTGCCCAAGGTCTGTTGGCTTGTCACAGTCTGGCCGTGTACCGAGACGTCGCAATTCGCACAGCTTTAGAATCTAAAAGGAAACGTGTTCTGGGTTTTTTTTTTTTTTTGGGGTTTGGTTTTGTTTTAATTTCAGAAGAAACAGGAATCTCTTCTGGGGAATGCCACGGCACTTTGCCGCTGGTGACAACGTCGAGGAAAATCATTCTCCCTCTTTTCCTCTCTAGAAAATTCTCAGGGTTTTCTTCGAGTGGGGCCCCCTGGGAGCCAGTGATAGGGAGGTGGGCGGTTAACGGTGCCGCCCAGAGACCGAGCGATGAGCTCAGCCCTGCACACCAGGGTTCAGACAGTTACACAGGAAATTTCACAACAGGCTTCCTTTCCACCTAAGCCTGAGTCGTAACCGTGGTTGTCCGCTCGGAGGTAGAGTTTGCAGAATTTGCATTTGGAGATGATCGTGCCAGCCGGCGGGCCACCCAGCGGGGAGGCCACCCTTGCAACGTTTGCTGGAGAGATGGAACTGGAAGGGCAGCTGTCTGCCACCAGCAAGCACTTTCTTAAGCACTCTGGGTGGCCAGGGCTTGCAAGCTGGTGGCTGACCCTCTGAGTCCTGGGCTCTGAGGCACACGGCCGTCGACTTACGCGTTGGATTCCGTTACCTGGAGAACCTCTGAACTCTCACCTGCTCCTTCTGCCGCTGCTTCTGCACGGGTGAGCTGCCGGGCTGGCCGTTTCTTCTTGTTCTGTGTTGTCAAGGGAGATGAGAGGGTCGCTGGGAGGGTCTGTGTGGGGTGAGAACATGGGGGAAGACGGTGCAAACCCCATGAAGTATATTCTTCTCACGCTAGAGGAGACCAGGTGTGCAAATCTGCAAATTCCCTGCGAAGGAGACTTTGCAGAACCGCTTAGCGGGGAAATGCTCACATTTTCCAGGGATGCAAACCACCTTTCCTTTAAAAACTCATTCCATGAACTTTGGGAGGCCGAGGCGGGCGGATCACGAGGTCAGGAGATCGAGACCATCCTGGCTAACAAGGTGAAATCCCATCTCTACTAAAAAAATACATTTAAAAAATTAGCCAGGTGCAGTGGTGGGCGCCTGTAGTCCCAGCTACTCGGGAGGCTGAGGCAGGAGAATGGCGGGAACCCGGGAGGCGGAGCTTGCAGTGAGCTGAGATGCGGCCACTGCACTCCAGCCTGGGCCACAGAGCGAGACTCCGTCTCAAAAAAAAAAAATCTTATATATAAATATATAAGATATATAAATATATCATATATAAATATCTTATATATAAATATATAAGATATATAAATATATCATATATAAATATATATAATATAATATATATAATTTATAATATATAAATATATATAACATATATAAATATATATTATATATAACATATAATATATTAAAAATATATAATATATATTTTTTTATGGCGGTGACACACGCCTGTAATCCCAGCACTTTGGGAGGCCAAGGTGGACGGATCACTTGAGGTCAGGGGTTCGAGACCAGCCTGGCCGACATAGTAAAACCCCGTCTCTACTAAAACTATAAAAATTAGGCGGGTGCGGTGGTGCCCACCTGTCCTCCCAGCTACTCGGGACGCTGAGGCAGCAGAATCACCTGAACCTGGGAGACGGAGGTTGCGGGGAGCCCAAGATCCAAGATCGCGCCACTGCACTCCAGCCTGGGTGACACAGTGAGACTCTGTCTCCAAAAAAAAAAAAAAAAAAAAAAAGGAAATTATCCCACGTTGCAAAAACAGTACTTTCACTTGGGCACTGTCACACGGATGCCAGTGTCCTGCGTGCACCAGGACGCTGCCCCTTTTCCAAATATGGGCGTCCCCCACCCCCAGGGGGACAATGAGGTCAGAGGCTGAGAGAGGGACGCATGGGACTCATCGGACGGTAGGCAACCCTGTCTTTGTAAAAGCAAGTGCGTTTCAGATGCCTTCTGCCAGGTCCCCACCTGGCTGCGCCACTAACATGGACCAAGCTTGGGGTGGGTGGGAGAGATGAGGTCCCCTGGGAGAACCACAGAGACCCTCCCTCCCTCCAGTGCTACCCACACTGCATTTCTGGGTTTGCCACTTAAGGTTCTGGGGGAGAAGTGATGGCTTAGGGTTGATAACAGCAGAGTAGCTATTGCCAGTGGTGAATATGTACAGGTCTGGACTTGGAGAGGCCCCTGGCCTGGGCAGGTGGCCCCCTCTTGTCTGAGTCTCTCTCCTGCTGCCCTGTCCTCCAGCCCTGCCTCTCCATCAGCATCTCCTCGTTGGCTGGGCCTGGGCAGGGTCCCCAACCTCCCTCCCACAGCCCCTCTTCTGTCCCTGGAGGCACTGAGGTGGGCGGAGCAGGGTCCAGGGATCCCAGTGTCCACCTGGCTCCCTGCTCTACCTCTCTCGGGCTAGGAGTTTCTGCACGGCCCCTGGGAGACACACGACCCCCTGCAGAAGGTACAGAAAGAGGGTGGGCGGGATGGGTGCCCCCAAGATTACCCCCAAGGACTGCACTGAGCTCAGGGAACTCCAGGGACGGTTCTGCAGCTCACACTGTCGCTCCCCAGGGACGCAGGATCTGTGTTCATTTAGGACAAAGCAACAGATATATCTGTGTGTGTGTGTGTGTGTATATTATATATAATTATGTAATATATAAATAATATATAAATAAATATATAGTATATGTAAATATATAATATATAAATAATAAATAATATGTAAATGTATAATATATTTAAATAATAAATATATACATATATAATATAAAAATAATAAATAACATATAAATATATAATATGAAAATAATAAATAATATATAAATATATAATATGAAAATAATAAATATATAAATATATAATATGAAAATAATAAATATATAAATATATAATATGAAAATAATAAATAATATATAACCTATTTAAATAATAAATATATGAATATATAATATGTAAATAATAAATAATATATAAATATATAATCTATTTAAATAATAAATATATAACTATATAATATGAAAATAATAAATAATATATAAATATATAATCTAATTAAATAATAAATACATAAATATATAATATGTAAATAATATATAAATATGTAATATATAAATAATATAAAAATATAAAATATATGCATAATAAATCATATATAATCTATTTAAATAATAAATATATAAATATATAATATATAAATATATGATATATAAATAAAAATATATAAATATATATTTAAATAATAAATATATAATATATAAATAAAAATATAAATATATAATATGTTTAAATAATAAATAGATATACCATACAAATACAAATAATATATAAATATATAATATATTTAAATTATAAATATAAAATATATAATATTTAAATAATATATAATATAGTTAAATAATAAATACATAAATATATATCATATAAATAAGAATAATATGTAATATATTTATATAATAAATATATAAATATATAACATATAAATAAAACATAATATATAATATATTTAAATAATAAATATATAAATATATAACATATACATATATATTATTTATGGCTCCAACAATCTCTTTTATTGCCTCAAGAAAGCAGTCTTCAGAAAATTTTTTCAGAAGTCGATATGTGTTTTTGTTGGTTAGTTTTACACTTTTTACTTCTATAGGTTTTGGGGAAACAGGTGCTATTTGGTTACACGAGTACGTTCTTTAGTGGTGATGTGTGAGATTTTGGAGTATCCATCACCTGAGCGGTATACACTGAACCCAATTTGTGGCCTTTTATCCCTCATCCTCTTCCCACTCTTTGCCCTGGAGTTCCCAAAGTCCATTGTGTCATTCTTTTTTTTTCTTTGTTTTCTTTTTTTTTTTTGAGGTGGAGTTTCACTCTGTTGCCCAGGCTGGAGTGCAGTGGCACAATCTCGGCTCACTGCAACCTCCTCCTCCCAGATTCAAGCGATTCTCCTGCCTCAGCCTCCTCCTGAGTAGCTGGGATTACAAGCATGTGCCACCTTGACCGGATAATTTTTGTATTTTTAGTAGAGATGGGGTTTTACCATGTTGTCCAGGCTGGTCTCGAACTCCTGACCTTGTGATCTGCCCGCCTTGGCCTCCCAAAGTGCTGGGATGACAGGTGTGAGCCACCGCGCCCGGCCATTGTGTCATTCTTTTATGCCTTTGCATCCTCATAGCTTAGCTCTCACTTATGAGTGAGAACATACGATGTTTGGCTTTCCATTCCTGAGTTACTTCACTTAGAATAATGGTCTCCAATCTCATCCAGGTGGCTGCAAATGCCGTTCTTTTTCATGACTGAGTAGTATTCCATCATATATATGTGTGTATATATGCACACACGTCTATATATATACACATACGTGCGTATATGTATATACACATACGTGCGTATATGTATATACGCATGCACGCATATATGATGTATATATGCATGTACACATATATGGTGTATATACGCATGTACACACATATATGATGTATACACGCATGTACACACATTTATGATGTACACACGCATGTACACACATATACGATGCATACATGTATGTATACACATATGTATACACATACACACATATATACACACATATATGATGTATATATGTATGTATACATATATGTATATGTACATATATATACACATACACCCATATGTGTGCATATATACATGCATACACATATGTGTATATGTACATGTGTATGTATACATATGTACACGTTTGTGTGTATATGTATATGCGTATATATACACATGTACACATGTATTTCTGTGTGTATATATACATATATGTGTATGTGCATGTGTGTATATACACATATATGCCTGTATACATGTGTATATATACACACATATGTATTACCTACACATATATGTACATATGCATATGTTTGTATATCTATATACATATATGTATGCATATGGCACACATCTATATGACTATATATGTGTGTTTGTGTCAGTGCCGGCATTTGTATATATAAATATAGCACAGCTTCTTTATCCACTTGTTGATCCATGGGCGTTTGGGCTGGCTCCACATTTTTGCAGTTGCTAATTGTGCTGCTATAACCATGCGTGTGCAAGTATCTTTTTCGTATAATGAGTACTTTCCTCTGGGTCGATAGCCAATAGTGGGACTGCTGGATCACATGGTAGTGCTACATGTAGCTGTTTAAGGAATCTCCACACTGTCTTCCATACTGGCTGTACTAGTTTACATTCCCACCAGCAGTGTAGACGTGTTCCCTGTTCACCACATCCACGCCAACATCTGTAATTTTTTTATGTTTTGATTAGGGCCATTCTTGCAGGAGTGGGGTGGTATCGCACTGTGGTTTTGATTTGCATTTCCCTGATCATTCCTGATGTTGAGCGTTTTCTCACGCCCCTGAGCCGGGCTGGGACCTCGAAGGCTGCATTGACGCTTTTGGGCAGATTGCTCTGCTCCAGGGAAAAGGTGCTGGTGCCCTGAGCAGAGGGACGTTGTGGAAGCAGAATGTGTGATTTTCTGGCCAAGGAGGGCTCCATGGGAGGGAGGAATCCCAGGAGACTCTCTATGGCTGGGAAGGGAGTGGCACAGACAGAAGCAGGTGGCAGGTGCCAGGTTGTGTTGGTTTCAGATGATGAGTTGGCAGAGTGACAATACACTGTCCAGGCTCCCCAGGAGTTCATGAGCTGGGGGTGGGCTGAGCATGTGGACCCCTCGGGCTGGGTGCCGTCAGGCTGTGAGGGGAGCCTGGACATTGTTTATGGGAGACTCTGTGAGCAGGGGGATCCCTGAGGGAGAGAGCGTGCAGGAAGACGGGGACAAGGACAGTTCTTGGGGTGGAACCAATTGTGAGACACAAAAGACACAGACTGTCTGCTGGGGCACTAGTGACATTTGAGGGGGGGATTCCCTGTGGTGGGGCCATCCTGGGGACTGTAGGGTGTTGAGCAGTGTCCGTGGGCTCCAGCCACAAGGTGCCAGGAGCACCCACAGTTGTAACAATTAGAAATGTCTCCAGATATTACTCAATATCTCCAGGTAGCAAAATCACCTGCTTATCTAACACTGTCTTAAAGATAGATGAGAGACAAATTAGATAGATAGATAATAGATGATAGCTAGAGAGATGATAGATAGATAGGTAGATAGATGACAGAGAGAATTGAAAATAGATACATACATAAATTAGATAGCTAGATAGATACGTACATACATTCATACATACATAAATTAGATAGATACATACAAGGATAGATAGATAGGTACATACATACATAGATGGATGCATAGATTAGATAGATGATAGATTAGAGAGATATGTAGATAGATGAGAGATACATAGGATGGATAGATTCATACATACATACATACGTACCTACATGCAGATAGATAACGGTGATGATAGAGAGATAGATTGATAATAGAGATAGATAGAATAGATACATACATACATAAATTAGATACATACTTACAAAATAGATTAGATAGATACATGCATACATGGATAAATAGATTAGATAGATACATAGATAGATGCATAGATTAGATAGATGATAGATTAGACAGATACATAGATAGATGAGAGATAGATAGGATAGACAGATACACAGACACATGCATGCATAGATATAGATAGATAGATAGATAGATAGATAGATAGATAGATAGATAATGGTGATAATAGATATATAAATAGATAATAGAAATAGATAGATAGATAATGGTGATAATAGATAGATTGACAGATAGATAGATAGATAGATAGATAGATAGATAGATAGATAGATAGAGGTGATAATAGATAGATAGATAGATCGATAGATAGATCGATAATAGAAATAGATGATAGATAGATGATAGATAGATAGATAATAGATGATAGATACATAAATAGATGGATGGATGGATGGATAGATAGATTGATAATAGAAATAGATAGATAGATGATAGATAGATAGATAGATAATAGAAATTGATGATAGATAGATAGATGGATAGATATATAGATAGATAATAGAAATAGAAAGATGACAGATAGATGACAGATAGATAGATAATAGAAATAGCTGACAGATAGATAGATCAATAATAGAAATAGATAGATGACAGGTAGATAGATAGATCGATAATAGAAATAGATAGATGACAGATAGATAGATAGATAGATAGATACTTAGATAGGTAGATACATGGATACACAGATGGATGACAGACAGAGAGAGAGAGATTCTCTATACTAAAAGCAGGGTCTTTCCACGTCAACACTGTAGACATTTGGGGCCAGGTGATTCTCTGTGGTGGGGCTGTCCTGTGCACTGTAAGGTATTGAGAAGCATCCCTGGCTCCACCCAGCAGATGCCAGGACCACCCCCACAGTTGCGACAACCAGAACTGTCCTCAGACATTACCCAGTGTCCCGTGATGAGAAAAATCACCCCTAGCTGAAACCACTGTCAAACGGTAGACATAAATGATAGAGATGAGAGATAAATGCTAGAAAGGTATAGATAGATGATAGATAGAGAAGATTAATACATAGGTGTAGGTGCCAGATAGAGAGATAGATATGATATGTAGATAAATTGATAAATGATAGATAGGATAGATAGGTATAGACAGATAGATAGACACTAACAGAGACTCTCTCATTCTCAGGCAGGATATCTCAGCCTCAGCACTGCTGACATGTAGGGCTGGAGGATTCTGTGTGTTGAGCCTATCCTCTGCACTATAGGGCATTGAGCATCATCCCGGGTTCCACCCACCATGCGCCAGACACACCCCCTCCAGTTGTGACACCCCAAACTGCCCAAGGTATAGACAAGCATCCCCACTGGAACAGAATCTCCCGCAATTCTGAACCACAGCATGGGAGGCCGGCAAGATAAGACAAGATGATCCTTCCAGAGATCTGGAAGGAGAAGCAAGACCATGTCCCATCCCCCAGGTCTCAGAGAGAGAATGGGCTGGGTCAAGGGACTGTGGATCACTTCCCTCCATTTCTCCATCTCCTGATGTGCTGTATGCATGCTCTTGTTTCTATAATAAAGTAAGTAGAATTCAAGAGACTCTGTCATTACAAGCCGCAGATGTGTAGATTAAGCAGACATCCCCTGTGCAGATCAGGTCTCAGGGGAAATGGCGGGTTTATTCTCCACCTTTCCAAGACCAAGGGCCCCTCTGTGTGTAAGGTTATTCTCGTCAAACTTGCTTATCTGCCCGAGGACTAAATGCTGGCTTCCACATGTGACATTTTTACTTGCAAAACTGGACCAATGGGGAGCGTCATTCATACTGTCCCATGCAACAAAAGGAACTGAAAAGGTGCAGGAATGAGGAGACTCAAATCCACACTCATTCAAAGAGACTGAAATCCACACTCATGCAAAGAGACTCAAGTCCACACTCATGCAAAGAAACTCAAGTCCGCACTCATTCAGAGACTGAAATCCACACTCATTCAAAGAGACTCAAGTCCACACTTATGCAAAGAAACTCAAATCCACACTCAGAGACTGAAACCCACACGCTTTCAAAGAGACTGAAATCCACACTCATGCAAAGAAACTCAAGTCCACACTCATTCAAAGAGACTCAAAATCACATGCATTCAAAGAGACTCAAATCCACACTCATTCAGAGACTCAAGTCTACACTCATTCAAAGAGACTCAAGTCTACACTCATTCAAAGAAACTCAAGTCCACACTCACTCAAAGAGACTCAAACTCACATGCATTCAAAGAGACTCAAGTCCACACTCATTAACAGAGACTCAAACCCACATGCTTTCAAAGAGACTCAAGTCTACACTCATTCAGAGACTCAAACCCACACACTTTCAAAGCAACTCAAGTCCACACTGATTCAAAGACATTCAAACTCACACACATTCAAAGAGACCCAAGTCCACACTCATTCAAAGAGACTCAAACTCACACGCATTCAAAGACACTCAAATCCACACTCAATCCACAGACCAGAGCCAGCCTCTTGGAAGCACTTGCTCCTCTGGGCTTCCCTGGGATGTTTAAAGTGGTTTTGAAGATGTCCTATGAGGATGAATGCAAGACTTTGAGTTCACACGGTGCTGATGGGCAGCTCCTGGTACTCAGAGCTGTGATGACCTCCTCAAGGGGCAGTTGTGCAACAGTAGCTCTGATGGACTCTCCAGGAAACCACTCTCAGCAAGGAGCCCTGTTATGTGCACACCTGCATGAGCCTCTCAGCCAGTGGTTGAAATGGGCATGTTGCAGACAGCCTCCCGGTGAGATGCAAGAAACGAAACCTGAAGCTCAGTGAAGCTGGAGGCTTCCCAGGCACCAGCTGGTCAGTGAAGGGGCTGTTGTCCATCTACAGTGTCCACATGTCCATCACAAGCTCTTGGCACCAACACAGGCAACTTCTAGCACACTCAGTCTCTTACCCTAGGGTTAGAGGAATTCTGTCTCCAGGTATTTATTTATCACTCATCTGTTCTGGGGCTGGAGGAGAATGAGACTACCCCTGCACTCAGGGCAGGGACAGACCAGCAGGTGGCCACACGTGGAATAGAAACAGGAGATACTCCTTCAGTCTCAGCCACAGGGAATGAATGAGCAGGGTCCTTGTAGGGACTGTGACTTTGTAGATGAGAGACCAGAAGAGATTACCATGGCCTCAGTACTGTTTGTTGGATGGTTGAATGGATGGTTGCATAAATAGATGGGTGAATGAATGAGTGAATGAATGAGTGAATGAGTGGATTAGTACACTAGTGAGTGGATGGATGGATATGGAGACAGGTGAATGAACGAGTGGATGAATGGATGGAGGGATGGATGGATGGATGGATAGATGAGTAAATGGATAAGGAATGAATGAGTGGATGAATGAATGAATGAAGGGATGATTGGATGGATGAATGAGTACATGAAAGAATAAATGGATGGATGGATGGTTGGATGAATGAATGGATGGATGAATGGATGGGTAGGTGGATAAGAAATGAATGAATGAATGAGTAGATAAACGAATTAGTGAATGAATGGATGCATTAATAAATGAATGTGTGAATGAATAGTGGATGGATGGATAAGTGGATAGATAAATGGATGGATGGATGGAGGAGTGGGACAGGAATGAATGAATGAATAAATAGATAAATGAGTGAATAAATGGATGTATGAATAAATGAATAGGCAAATGAATAGTGGGTACAGGGATAAGTGGATGGATAAATGGATAGATGGATGGATGAACAGATGGATGGATGAGTGGATGGATAAGGAATGAATGAGTGGCTGAATGAATCGATGAATAAGTGAATGAGTGGATGCATGAATAAATGAATGGGTGAATGAATAGTAGATGGGTGGCTAAGTGGATGGATAAATGGATGGATGGATGTGAATGTGTAAGGAATACATGAAGGAATAAATAGATAAATAAATGAGTGAATGAATAGATGCATGAATAAATGAATGGGTGAATGAATAGTGGATGCATGGATAAATGGATGGATGAATGGAAGGATGAATGGATGAGTGGATGGATAAGGAATAAATGAATTAATTAATGAATGGATAAATGAATGAATGGATGCATGAATGAATAGGCGGATGAATAGTGGATGTATGGATAAGTGGATGGATGAATGGATGGATGGATGAACAGATAGATGGATGAGTGGATGGATAAGGAATGAATGAGTGGCTGAATGAATCGATGAATAAATGAGTGAGTGAATGAATGGATGCATGAATAAATGAATGGGTGAATGAATAGTGGATGTATGGATAAACGGATGGATAAATGGATGGATGGATGGATGAGTGGGTGGATAAAGAATAAATGAATGAATAAATAGATAAATGAGTGAATGAATGGATGCATGAACAAATGAATGGGCAAATGAATAGTGGGTACATGGATAAGTGGATGGATAAATGGATGGATGGATGGATGAACGGATGGATGAATGAGTGGATGGATGGATGAGTGGATGGATAAGGAATGAATGAGTGGATGAGTGAATCAATTAATAAATGAATGAGTGAATGAATGGATGCATGAATAAATGAATGGGTGAATGAATAGTAGATGTACGAATAAGTGGATGAATAAATGGATGAATGGATGGATGGAGAGATGAGCGGATGGATAAGGAATAAATGAATGAATAAATAGATAAATGAGTGAATGAATGGATGCATGAATAAATGAATGGGCAAATGAATAGTGGGTACATGGATAAGTGGATGGATAAATGGATGGAAGGATGGATGAATGGATGGGTGGATGAGTGAATGGATGGATGAGTGGACGGATAAGGAATACATGAATGAATGAATAGATAAATGAACGAGTGAATCAATGGATGCATAAATAAATGAATGGGCGAATGAATAGTGGATGGATGGATAAGCGGATGGATAAATGGATGGATGGATGAATAGATGGATGGATGAACAGATGGATGGGTGAGTGGATGGATAAGGAATGACTGAGTGGATGAATGAATCGATGGATAAATGAATGAGTGAATGATATGCATGAATAGATACACGGATAAATGATTTCATGGGTGGATGGATGGATGAATGGATGAGTAGATGGATGCATGACTGAGTCAACTGGTGAATAGACGGAAGGTTTCCAGTCAACCGCCCCAAATTAATGCATACTCCTTCTGAGGCTTTGGGGAGAATCTTTCCTGCCTCTCTCCAGCTTCTGATCCTCTGCCATCCTTGACGTCCCTGGACTTGGGAATGTCTCCCTCCAATCTCTGCCTCCGTCTTCACACAGCAATCTTCCCTCGGTGCGTGCCTCAGTCTCAATCTCTTCTCAGAAAGACCCCAGTCCTACAGGATTAAGACCTCGTCCAAATGCAGTATGACGTCATCCTAACTTACATTTTAATCCCATCTGCAAAGATCCTATTTCCAAATAAGGTCCTATATTCACAGGTACCTATGTTGAGGTCTTCAATGGGTCTTTGGAAGGGGTGCAATCCAACTCAAAACACTCCCCAAACAAATTCTTCACAAAACACTGAGCTCCTTGGCCTAATCAGAGGAGGAGAGAGGATCTTTTGCACCAATAGGGATTTGGGGGGTCCCCACTCAAACCCTCCATACTGTTGTGGAGCACAACTCCCTCCAAGGCTACAGACCCTGGCTACAGGACTGTGAGAGGGTGAAGCTGCCCCATCCTGAGACCACCTTCTTGAGCACCTGAACGGGACACAGACCCTCACTGTAGACAGGTCAATGAATGAGTGGATGGATGGGTGGGTGGGTGGGTGGATGGATGGATTAGTGGATGGATGGAGGGATAGATGGATGGATAGATGGATGGATGGATGGATGGATGGATGGATGGATGGATGGATGAGTGGATGGATGGATGGATGGATAGATGAGTGGATGGATGGATGGATAGATGGATGGATGGATGGATGGATGGATAGATGAGTGGATAGATAGATGGATGGATGGATGGATGGATAGATGGATGGATGGATGGATGGATGGATGAGTGGATGGATGGATGGATTAGTGGGTGGATGGATGGATGGATGGATGGATGGGTGGATGGATGGATAGATGAGTGGATGGATGGATAGATGAGTGGATAGATGGATGGATGGATGGATGGATGGATGGATGGATGGATGGATGGATAGATGGATGGATGGATGGATGGATAGATGAGTGGATAGATAGATGGATGGATGGATGGATGGATGGATAGATGGATGGATGGATGGATGGATGAGTGGATGGATGGATGGATTAGTGGATGGATGGATGGATGGATAGATGGATGGATGGATGGATGGATGAGTGGATGGATGGATGGATTAGTGGATGGATGGATGGATGGATGGATGGATGGATGGATGGGTGGATGGATGGATGGATGGATGGATAGATGAGTGGATGGATGGATAGATGAGTGGATAGATGGATGGATGGATGGATGGATGGATGGATGGATGGATGGATAGATGAGTGGATAGATGGATGGATGGATGGATGGATGGATGGATGGATGGATGGAGGAGTGGATGGATAAGGAATGAATGAGTGGATGAATGAATGAATGAATGAATGAATAAAGGGATGAGTGGATCCTCAGAAGAGAGAGAGGTAAGCAGCTGGCAAGTGTGACAAGCCTACTGTGTACAAAGGGACATTCTCAATGCTCCCTGACATCGTCAAATTCTTCAAACAACCCTGAGTGCAAGACCCAATTCTACCTCATCGCTACGTTGCAGATGAGAAAATCAAACAGGAACAGGGTTAGGGGGAGACGTGTAGACCCTCCAATGCCAAAAAACTCAGTCACCAAAATAAATACTGCTGTTTTATTTGCTTTAATTTATTGAGGTGAAATTCATATAAAAAAAATTCACTGGGCAGGGTGGCTCATGCCTGTAATCCCAGCTCTTTGGGAGGCCAAGGCAGGTGGATCACTGGAGGTCAGGAGTTCCAGACCAGCCTGGTCAACAGAGTTTTTCAGTGAAACCCTGTCTTTACTAAAATACAAAATTAGCCGGGCGTGCTGGTGTGCACCTGTAATCTCAGCTACTGGGGAGGCTGAGGCAGGAGAATCGCTTGAACCCGGGAGGTGGAGGTTGCGGTGCACACAGATCACGCCATCGCACTCCAGCTTGGGCAACAGAGCGAGGCTCCCTCTCAAAAAAAAAAAAAAAAAAATTACCATCTTAAATACAATCTAATGGTATTTAGCTCATTCACCGTGTTGTAAAATCATCCCCTCTATATACTTCCAATACATTTTTATGACTCTTAAAAGGAGACCTGTGCCTATTTGCAGTCCCTCCCACTTCTCCCTTCCCTCCTCCCTCTGGCAATCACAAATCTGCAGTATTTTTCAGCCTAAACAGGAAGGAAGTACCAATACCGCTACAATGTGGATGAACCTCAAAAATTCTATGCTAAATGCAAGAATTGTGAAACTCAGAGAATACTGGCGACCAGGGAGATTATTAGGGTCAAGGAGATGATTGGGGGGGACCAGGGAGCATATTGGGGAATAGGGATGTTTTTAGGGACTAAAGCGACACCCTTGGAGAAAGTTCTGTTGCACAAGCCCCAGAGGTCACACCCTTCACTGCTACTCCAAACCGCTTGCTGTATGTTTTTTTTTTTTTTTTAAGTTTTTTACATTTTTGTTTCTCTGCAATCTCCACCTCCGGGGTTCAAGTGATTCTCCCGCCTCAGCCTCCCAAAAATAGCTGGGATTACAGGCATGCGGCACCACGCCCAGCTAATTTTAGCATTTTTAGTAGAGATGGGGTTTCACCATGTTGATCAGGCTGGTCTCGAACGCTTGACTTTGAGTGATCCGCCCATCTCAGCCTCCCAAAGTCCTGGGATTACAGGTGTGAGCCACCACTCCTGGCCTTAATTTTTATTCTTAGAGGCAGAGTCTTGCTCTGTTGCCCAGGCTGGAGTGCAGTGACATGATCATAGCTCACTGCAGCCTCTAACTCCTGGCCTCAAGTGATCCTCCCCCCTCAGCCTCCCAAGTATCCGAGATTACAGGCATCGACTGCCATGCCCGGCTAATGAAAGGGTCTTGCTCTGTTACCCAGGCTGGAGTGCAGTGACATGATCATAGCTCACTGCAGTCTCTAACTCCTGGCCTCAAGCGATCCTCCCCCCTCGGCCTACCAAGTAGCCAACATTACAGGCACTGACCGTCATGCCCGGCTAATGAAAGGATCTTGCTCTGTTGTCCAGGCTGGAGTGCAGTGACATGATCATAGCTCACTGCAACCTCTAACTCCTGGCCTCAAGCGATCCTCCCCCCTCAGCCTCCCAAGTAGCTGAGATTACAGGCATGGACTGCCATGCGTGGCTAATGAAAGGATCTTGCTCTGTTGCCCAGGCTGATCTTGAACTCCTGGCTCCAAGCCATTCTCCTGCCTTGGCCTCCCAAAGCACTGGGACTAGAGGCATGAGCCACCGTGCCTGGCCAGTGCACTAAACCGTTTGCGTCTTGGTTGTTGAATCTCCCTGCATGCACGATAATTCCGAGCTTTGTCATCTGAGGATTGTATTTAAAGTTACAATAGACACGTGTGTGGGATGTGTGGAAAATATTCTGAAACCACATGGAGGTGTTGGCTGCACGGAGGCATGAATGCAATAAATACCCCTGAGCTATTGCCTTTACAATGATTGATTTCATTATGTAAACCTCACCTTTTCTTTTCTTTTCTTTTCTTTTTTTTTTAAAAGAGAGGAAAAGAGGGCAGGGCACGGCGGCTCACGCCTGTAATCCGAGCATTTTGGGAGGTAGAAGCGGGTGGAGTTCAAGACCATCCTGGCCAACATGGTGAAACCCTGTCTCTACTAAAAATACCAAAAAATTAGCTGGGCATGGTGGTGGGGGCCTGTAATCCCAGCTACTCGGCGGGCTGAGGCAGGAGAATCACCTGAACCCAGGAGGCAGAGGTTGCGGTGAGCCAAGATCGCGCCACTGCACTCCAGCCTGGGTAACAAGAGCGAAACTCCGTCTCAAAAAAGAAAAAAGAGAGAGAGAGAGAAAGAGAAAGACATAAAAAAAAAAAAAAAAAAAAAACCATGCAATACCCCCTGTCTCGCTTCCTCATTCTGGGCTATAAACAGTCTTTGCGGGACGCTTTTCGAGCTGCATGGGAATTAGAAGGTTGTCTGTTACGCTCACCGGAAACAAAGGAAGGGGAGTTTCTGAAACCTCCCCCACCAGATAGCCAGCTGAGGTGCGGCTGGCTGGCTTCCTTCACCCCATACAACTCGCTTCTAAATAAACACACTTTCATTGCTGTTTCTAAGCACTCATGCAAATGACTGACGGTCCACAGTCCTGCCTGGCCTTCTTCCTGTTCTTATAAGGAAACATCATGGAGCATCTCTGCTGCAAACCCATCTCACCTTAATTTCGAATCCTCCTGACAGGATCCTGGGGCTTAGAGTTCCAACCTATATATTTTGGGGTGATATAAACCTTCAGACAATAGCAGGAAGTAAGAGCCAGAGGGTACAGGATTTCTTTTGGGGGTGATGGAAGTATCCTAAATGGCCGGGTACGGTGGTTCACGCCTGTCATCCCAGCAAATCTGGGAGGCCGAGGCAGGTGGATCACGTGAGGTCGGGAGTTTGAGACCAGCCTGGGCAACATGGAGAAATCCCATCTCTCCTAAAAATACAAAATTAGCCGGGTGTGATGTCGGGCGCCTGTAATCCCAGCTACTCGGGTTGCTGAGGCAGGGGAATCACTTGAACCCGAGAGGCAGAGGCTGTGGCGAGCTGAGATTGTGCCACTGCACTCCAGCCTGGGTGACAAGAGCAAAACTGTCTCAAAAAAAAAAAAAAAAAGAAAAGAAAAGAAAAGAAAGAAAAGAAAAGAGAAGAAAAGAAAGGAAAGGAAAGGAAAGGAAAAGAAAAGAAGAGAAAAGAAAAGAAAAGAAAAGATGCTAAAATAGATTGTGGAGAGGTGTTTGCACAACTCAATGTTCTGAATCCAATGAACTGTAGATGGGTGAATTGCATGCTATAGGAATTCTATCTCTACAAAGCTGTTTTTACCTCTAAAAAAATAATAATAATAACAATAAAGGAAAAGAAAAAGGCAGGCTGGGCGCAGTGGCTCACGCCTGTAATCCCAGCAGTTTGGGAGGCTGAGGTGGGCGGATTGCTTGAGGTCAGGAGTTTGAGACCAGCCTGGGCGACATGGTGAAACCCCGTCCCTACAAAAAATACAAAAATTAGCTGGGTGTGGTGGTGGGTGCCTGTCATCCCAGCTACTCTACTCGGGAGGCTGAGGCAGGAGAATTTTGCTTGAACCAGGGAGGCTGAGGTTGTGGTGAACTGAGATCGCGCCACTGCACTCCAACCAGGGCAACAGAGCAAGTCTCCGTCAAAGGGAATGGGAGAGAAGGGAAGGGAGAGGGAAGGGTAAGGGGGAGGGAAAGGGTGGCATGCCTGCCACCATGTAAGATGGAACTTTGCTTCTCCTTTGCCTTCTGCCATGATTGTGAGGCCTCCCCAGCCATGAGGAACTGTGAGTCCATTAAACCTCTTTCCTTTATAAATTACCCAGTCTTGGGAATGTCTTTGTTTGTTTGTTTGTTTGTTTGTTTTGGAGATGGAGTTTCACTCTGTTGCCCAGGCTGGAGTGCAATGGCATGATCTCAGCTCACTGCAACCTCCACCTCCCAGGTTCGAGCGATTCTCTTGCCTCACCCTCCCGAGTAGCTGGGACTACAGGTACCCACCACCACGCCAGGCTAATTTTTGTATTTTCAGTAGAGATGGGGTTTCATCATGTTGGCTCTAGGATGGTCTTGAACGCCTGACCTCAGGTGATCCACCTGCCTCAGCCTCCCAGTGTGCTGGGATTACAGGCTTGAGCCACTGCACCCGGCCAGGTACGTTTTTATTAGCAGCGTGAGAACAGACTAATACCGTGGGCCTGCCCGCACCTTAATCTCAGACTGTTCACCTCCAGGACTGGGAGATGATGAATTTCTGTTGTTTAAGTACCCCCCAGTGTGGAGTCATTGTTTGCTATACCCTCAGGACACTCTTACAAAGGAGGAGACCCTGGACAGGAGACCTCCCCAGCCTGGGAGCCTCTTCTCTTTGCTTATGTATCTGGTGTGTTGAGCCCTGGACAAAAGAGCCAGGAGAAAAGGCAGAGGAGCAGGTGGGCCCCCATATCACCAAAGGCACAACACTTACTCACCTGGAATTCCAGAAGGATCCACCTGGCCATGTTGGGTGTTGTCAGGGAGTGACATGGGACTGACCAGAGGACTCATGTGAAGGAAGTTATAAGGCAGGAAGCCAGGTGTCAATCAGGAAGAAGTCTCAGACCACAGACAGCTAAGAGAATGGTGTCTGGAGTCCCAGAAGGGACTCAGCTAGCCATCCGTAGACGTGGTGTTGAAGGCCAGTGCTTGGTGCCATCAAGAGAATGGAAGGTGTCAACTTAAAATCACGAGATTGGTTGGGCAAGGTGGCTGTGTCTTTCACCCCAGTGCTTTGAGAGGTTTAAGTGGGAGGATGGTTTGAGCCCAGGAGTTGGAGGCTGCAGTGAGCTATGATCACACCACTGCATTCCAGCCTGGGTGACGGACCGAGATCTCATCATTAAAAGGAAAAAAAATGATGAAATGTACACATTTGGAGAGGAGAGCTTGTTGTGTACAGCCTAACAGGCTGGGAAATATAGCCTCTGGCAGAGACTAAAAGTAGACGTTTCGAAGGAGAAAAGACACAGCCTAACAGGCTGGGAAATGTAGCCTCTGGCAGAGACTAAAAGTAGACGTTTCGAAGGAGAAAAGACACAGCCTAACAGGCTGGGAAATGTAGCCTCTGGCAGAGACTAAAAGTAGACGTTTCAAAGGAGAAAAGACACAACCTAACAGGCTGGGAAATGTAGCCTCTTCCAGAGACTAAAAGTAGACGTTTTGAAGGAGAAAAGACAGAGATGGGAATTTATGTTGAGTGAGATAACCAAACATACTTGTATTGAACAGGTTACAGGAGGAGCTATGAATTTCAATGAAGGGTGTCCTCACACGTGCATACAGGACAAACATGTGTGTAACAGAAGTTCCACGTTCACTTTGGGGGCGGAGACTTTTAACATTTAATGCATCACATTGAGGCTGTCTATATCAAAAGGTGTTTTCTTTTTTTCTTTTCTTTTTCTTTTTGAGATAGAGTCTCACTCTGTCACCCAGGCTGGAGTGCAGTGGCGTGATCTCGGCTTACCACAACCTCTACCTCCCAGGTTCATGCCATTCTCCTGCCTCAGCCTCCCGAGTAGCTGGGACGACAGGCACCCACCACCATACCCGGCTAAATTTTTTTTTTTTTCAGTAGAGACAGGGTTTCACCATGTTAGCCAGGATGGTCTCGATCTCCTGACCCCGTGATCCACCCACCTCGGCCTTCCAAAGTGCTGGGATTACAGGCACGAGCCACTGCACCTGGTCTCTTTTCTTTTTCTTTTTGAGACAGAGTGTCACTCTGTTTGCCCAGGCTGGAGTGCAGTGATGTCATCACGGCTCACTGCAACCTCCACCTCCCAGGTTGAAGCAATTCTCCTGCCTCAGCCTACTGAGTAGCTAGGATTACAGGCACATGCCACTGTGCCTGGCTAATTTTTGTGTTTTTAGTAGAGACAGGGTTTTGCCATGGTTGCCAGGCTGGTCTTGAACTCCTGATGTCAAGTGATCCACCCATCTCAGCCTCCTAAAGTGCTGGTATTACAGACATGAGCCACTGAGCCTGGCTGTCAAAATGTTCCAGGACACAGAGGCACTGAGTGTGCAGCCTCTGTCAACCATCCAGAACCAGCCCACTGACAGAGTCTCTTACCAGGAGAAAGTGGTTGAAATTAATCTCTTGTGCAATGGAAGCTGTAGTTATGGCTGGTGGAGCAGGGGGTCCATGAGTGAGCGTCTGTGAGTTGGATGAGCTTCACTGGTTTTCATATGGCTCATCTCCAAGCCTGGGCTTGTTCAGCTGCCAGAGAAAAACAAAAAGCTTGTAGCAGTGAGGACACTGGTGGTGTTCCTCGAAGCTACTCTCCCAGAGTAGTGAGCCCTTCGTGCTCTAAGCCCGATGTAGACAGATAGATGAATAGATATAGCTATTCCATGATTGATAGATATTGAGATAGATGGATGAATAGATTAGATGATAGACTATTGATGGCTAGCTATTGAGATAGATAGGTAATACATAGATATAGATGATACATTGACAGATATTGAGACAGATAGGTGATAGATGATAGATGTATATAGATGATAGATGAGATAGATAGGTACATAGATAGATAGATAGATAGATAGATAGATAGATAGATAGATGATAGTTAGATACATGGTGGATACAATGAATGGATGGATATGTAGATACATAGATGATAGAATAGATGGATGGATGATGGATGGATGGATGAATGAATGGATGGATACATAGATGATAGATATATAGATGGATGGATAGATATATAGATACACAGATGACAGATGTAGATAGATAGAGATATATAGATAGATAGATGGATAGATAGATAGGATAGATACATAGATACATAGATGATAGATAGACAAGAGAGAGAGAGAGAGATAGAATAGATGGATGGATGGATAAATACATACAGGATAGACAGATGAATAGATGGATAGATACATACATGATAAATAGATAACAGATACATGATAGATACAATGAATGGATGATACATAGATACATAGATGATATAATAGATGGATGGATGGATGGATAAATACATACAGGATAGACAGATGGATGAATACATGGATAGATACATACATGGTAGATAGATAGCTAATAGTTAGATACATGATAGATACAATGAATGGATGGATACTTAGATACATAGATGATAGAATAGATGGATGGATGGATGGATGGATGGATGGATGGATGGATGGATGGATGGATACATAGATGATACATAGATAGATGGAAGGATAGATACATAGATACATAGATGATAGATAATAGATAGATGGAGATAGATAGATACATACATACATACGTAGAATGGATGGATGGAGAGATAGAATAGATGGATGGATAGATGGATGGATGGATAGATAGATAAATACATACAGGATAGACGGATGAATAGATGGATAGATACATAGATGGTAGCTAGATGGCTAGACAGGTAGATAGATACATAGATGATAGTGAGATAAATAGATGGACCTGGATAGGTAGATAGATAGATGGATACATAGATAACCAATAGACAGAGTCTCTCATGTGGGGATGACCAATATATGGAGTGTCTCAGCCTCAGCACTGCTGACATTTGGGGCTGGACGACTCTCTGTGGTGGGACCATCCCGTGCACTGTAGGGTGTTGAGTAGCGTCCATGGGCTCCACCCACCAGAGGCCAGGAGCTCCTGCACCCCGTTGTGGGTGGAGGATGTGTCTGCTGAGATGTCTCCGCTGCCAAACGTTCCCTGGGGACCGCAATGGCCCCAGTTGAAAACCTGTGGTCAACACTCAGCCTGGTTAATAGCAGCATGAAGGCCACCACCCCAGCAGATTGCCTGCAGCTCTGCGGGCCCCTGGGGGCTTCCCATGGTTTCAGAGACACTCAGCAGTACGGCCAGAACAGCAGAGTCTGTTGTGAGGAATCTTATGTCACCTGACTTAAGCCATTGCTGGATTTCCCCCCAAACCCTCAGGGTGTCGGGGGGCAGGGGCGTCGTGAAGAGAGGCCAACAGGCACACGCCGTACGGGGTGGGAGAGGTGAGGGTGGCGGCACAGAGGTCTCCCGCCTGGTCCCGCCCGGCTGCAAAGACGTGGGGTGTGTGTCGAGTGACAGACGGGGCTGGCTTCATTCAGGCACGCCTTTCCACGTTATCAGCCGTGGCTCTGACCACGGCTATGCCATGACCTAATAACTAACCTCAATTTCCTCTTCTGTCAAGTAAGAAATACCCTTACTTTCCCTCCCCTCACCACAGGGCTGCTATACCCACACACCGGCTCAAGCGCACTAGGAAGCTTCTCATGAAGGAGGCATGCGAAGTCAGGTGCAGGGGGTGGTGGGGGGAATCGCGGAATCGCGTCGCCCACAGGAGGGGCCGGCACGTGGGGACTCCGCCGGGTGCTGCGACCGGGGACCGTCACGGCCCTGACCCTCAGCTTGGCGATCCACACAGCAGGTACATCGCCAGCACTGCAGGGATTCAGGAGCTACCCCAGCTCCAAACCACTGTCGGTGGTCACCTGGGATATGAGTGACGGTTTTTCTGCATGGGTGATGATGATTTTCGGCTAGGAAGGCTTGGGTGGGGTCCTGGCGTGTCTCCCAGGACAAGTCATCCAACAAGAGATGAGGTTGATTTTTTTTTCGAGGACTCACAAGGTAGCAGGTGCGAACTGCCAGGTGTTCAAGGACAACATGCAATGGCAGGTCCCATCTCGTCCGGTGAAATCCAGGGGATTTTGTCTTGGACACACACACACAACAAGCCAGGACGGCTGCCCTGATCTGGCCTCTGATCTTAGATCTTCCTTGCTTGGTTCAGAGGCAGCTGGGGGGTTGCATGTACAGAAGGGCTCCAGGAGCCTTTTGCAAATAGCAGAGCATGGAATCTTTGGACCGGGGACCACGGAATCAATGTGGCTTCCAACTAAATTGCATCTTAATTTTAGGCATGGGGATTCCTATGACCCATCCGTGGCCTACAGAAATGACAGTAGCCAGCAAGTGGCCGGGTGTGGTGGCTCACGTCTGTCATCCCAGCACTTTGGGAGGCCGAGGCGGGCACATCATGAGGTCAGGAGATCGAGGCCATCCTGGCTAACACAGTGAAACCCCGTCTCTACTAAAAAATACAAAAAATCAGCCGGTGTGGTGGCAGGTGCCTGTAGTCCCAGCTACTCGGGAGGCTGAGGCAGGAGAATGGCGTGAACCCGGGAGGCGGAGCTTGCAGTGAACCGAGATTGCGCCACCGCACTCCAGCCTGGGCGACAGAGCGAGACTCCATCTCAAAAAAAAAAAAAAAAGTGGCCAGAAAGTAACAAACATCCAAACGTTCAGGGTCCCTCTGAGTCACCGAGCTCATGGTGATGTCGTGAAGATTCTTCTCCACGTGGCAGACACATCTTTACATCCAAACACCTCTCTCTCCTCTGCCTTCTTTCTTTCCTGGACTCCTGACACCCCCAGCTCAGGGCTGAAAAGAAGGCAATTTCTCAACGGAAGGGAAAGAGAGGCGGTCATCTCCCAGAAGATACATCTCCATCTATAGCCTGGTAGGCCATACCAGCTCTCTCTAGGAGACAGTTCTCTCTCTCTGTCTTCTTTTGTCTGCCTAATTAGCCTCCTGGCTCATCTTAGAAGGGAAAGGGCACAGAGGATCATGGTTTAAGAAGGAAATTAAGGCATGGTGGCTCACACCTGTAATCGCAGCACTTTGGAAGCCTCAAGCAGGTGGGTCATCCAGGGTCAGGAGTTCGAGACCAGCCTGGTCAACATGGTGAAACCCCCGTCTCTGCTAAAAATACAAAAATTAGCTGGACGTGGTGGCGGGCACCTGTAGTCCCACCTAATCAGGAGGCTGAGGCAGGAGAATCACTTGAACCCGGGAGGCGGAGCTTGCAGTGAGCCGAGATTGCACCACTGCACTCCAGCCTGGGTGACAGAGCGAGACTCTGTCTCAAAAAAAAAAAAAAAAAAAAAAAGGAAATTAAGATGCTTTGTTCAATGTAAACAAAGATATTCTTTTGTTACAAGGTTTAGAAATGGGAAATGATTTTTTAAAATGCAGTACTCCAGGAATTTTACACAGAGCTAGAAATGGAAGAATTACTCTATTTGCAAATCCTCCTCTTGGATTTTTTGGGGGTTTTTTTGTGTTTTTCTGTTTGTTTGTTTTTGAGACGGAGTCTTTTGCTCTGTCACCCAGGCTGGAGTGCAGTGGCGCAATCTCGGCTCACTGCAACCTCTGCCTCCCAGTTTCAAGAGATTCTCCTACCTCAGGCTCTTGAGTAGCTCGGACTACAGGCACCTGCCACCACACCCGGCTTAGTTTTATATTTTTAGTAGAGATGGGGTTTCACCATGTTGGCCGGGCTTGTCTCCAACTCCTGACCTCAGGTGATCCTCCCACCTCAGCTTCCTACAAGGCTTTTTGTATCGTCCTAAGCTAGTGGATAATATTCTGAAATTGTTGGCGAGACACCAAGCTTTATCGTCAGTTCTCTGCAGACCTTCATCCAATACCTCTGTGTGAGGTGGTTGCATTTTTCAGGCCTGTCCTTGCTGGACATGAGGAAACTCATTCAATGGACACTCTCTGTGGTCCTTAAGACACCAAGGCCAACGGAAAGGCCGGTGACGAGGCCCGCTGCGGCTTCCTTCTCGGAAAGATAAAGATCTGCTCTCCACAGTCCCATCCGTTTTTGAGATGGGCAAGTGGCCAGAGTAGCAGGTCACACACAGAAACCCAGCCCAGCTCTTCTGAGATGCCCTGACTCACGTTTCCAATTCGAGGTTCAGCATGAGATTTTCGGGTTTGTTTTTTGTTTTTTTGAGACGGAGTCTCGCTGTCATCCAGGCTGGAGTGCAGTGGCGCGATCTCGGCTCACTGCAACCTCCGCCTCCCGGGTTCACGCCATTCTCCTGCCTCAGCCTCCAGAGTAGCTGGGACAACAGGCACCTGCCACCACACCGAGCTTATGTTTTGTATTTTTTTAGTACAGACGGGGTTTCACCGTGTTAGCCAGGCTGGTCTCGATCTCCTGACCTCGTGATCCGCCCGTCTCGGCCTCCCAAAGTGCTGGGATGACAGGCGTGAGCCAGCTGAAGCACTAAGCCCTCAACAGCCTCCAGCCCAGCGTATGCAGACATGCAGGGATTTTGCACTTCGGGAGGTTTTAGGCAGCTCGTTCAATAGGGATCCGATCGAATAACGAGACGCCCAGTCACAGAGGCACTGGGTCGAGGTGTGGATGTGACGGAATCAGGGATTTAGACACGGGACTGTGACATGGGCGGAGCTGTGTCTCCTGTAAATTCATGGATGAGAATCCTAATGCCCAGGACCTTCAAATGCAACTGCCTTTCCACATAGAGTCTTTGAAGAGGTGTTTGAGGTTCAACGAGTCTATGAATGGGTCCTGATCCAATAGGACTGGCCTCTTTATGAGAAGGGATTAGGACACAGACACACACAGAGGGATGACCACAGGAGGACAAAGGGGAAGATGGTGTCTCCAAGCCCAAGACAGAGGTCTCAGGAGGAACCAGCCCTGCCCACACCTGGATCTCAGACTTCCAGCGTCCAGGACTGTGGGAGAATCAATGTCTGTTGTTTATAAACCGCCCAGTCTATGGTATTCTGTGATAGCAGCCTGAGATGGACTAAGACACCTCATAAGAAGAGGAGATGAGGACACAGACACACACAGAGGGACGACCCTGTGAGGACACAGGGAGAAGACGGCGTCTCCAAGCCCAGGAGAGAGGCCTCAGGAGGAACCAGCCCTGCCCACAGCTTGATCTCAGACATTCACCCTCCAGGATTGTGGGAGAATCAATGCCTGTTGTTTAAGCTGCCTTGTCTGTGGGACTTTGTTACGGAAGCCCAAGATAACTAACACAGACTGCATAGGTTTCTACACAGCATTAAGATATGACACCTGCCAGGTGCGGTGGCTCACACCTGTAATCCCAGCACTTTGAGAGGCCGAGGCGGGTGGATCACCAGGTCAGGAGTTCGAGACCAACCTGACCTACATAGTAAAACTCCATTTCTATTAAAAATACAAAACATTAGCCGGGCGAGGTGGCGGGCGCCTGTAGTCCCAGCTACTCGGGAGGCTGAGGCGGGAGAATGACATGAACCCGGGAGGCGGAGCTTGCAGTGAGCTGAGATCGCACCACTGCACTCCAGCCTGGGCGACAGAGTGAGACTCTGTCTCAAAAAACAAAACAAAACAAAACAAATGATAGCATTTATTGCAGTTCTCTTCTCTAGTCTTCCGGCTCTCTGAAATGGCAAACTGATCTTCTAATCATAATCCTAATCTTCTGTCTGTCAGAAATAGCAACCAGCTCCCACAAAATACAGAGCAACCACATTGCCCAATGAGGGGCTTCTTCTGTCTATGCCTTCCCTGGCTTCTGTCGTTAGACATGGCCTAGAGATCCTGGCCGGGAGGGGTTCGTTGTGTCCACACTTGCTTTTAGCCGCTGACTTCTCTGGAACAGGTGGATGAGGCAAAGCTGTGAATTCTGATTGTCAGCCCAGCACAACGATGGAAATACAGGTTCAGCTCATCACCCTGCTTCTTCCCCCAGCCTTGTCAAAAAAACTCTGAGATCTGGGCTGGAGACACTGATTTTTTTCCAATCTGATAGATTTTTTTTTTTTTTTTTTTGAGATGGAGTTTTGCTCTTGTTGCCCAGGCTGGAGTGCAGTGGTGTGATCTCGGCTCACTGCAACCTCCCCGTCCTGGGTTCAAGTGATTCTCCTGCCTCAGCCTCCCGAGTAGCTGGGATGACAGGTGCACACCACCATTCCCAGATAATTTTTTTTTTTTTTGGAGATGGAGTCCTGTTCTGTCTCCCAGGCTGGAGTGCAGTGATGCAATCTCAGCTCATCGCAAGCTCCGCCTCCTGGGTTCACACCATTCTCCGGCCTCAGCCTCCTGAGTAGCTGGGATTACAGGCACCCACCACCACGCCCAGTTAATTGTTTTGTATTTTTAGTAGAGATGGGGTTTCACCGTGTTCGCCAGGATGGTCTTGATCTCTTGACGTCACGATCCGCCCGCCTTGGCCTCCCAAAGTCCTGGGATGACAGTCGTGAGCCACCGCACCCGGCCTCATTTTGTATTTTTAGTAGAGACACGGTTTCATCATCTTGGCCGGGCTGGTCTCAAACTCCTGACCTCAAGTGATCCGCCCGCCTCAGCCTCCCAAAATGCTGGGATGACAGGCGTGAGCCACGGTGCCCAGCTGGATCAGTGTTGACCACAGAAAACATTTCAGCAGAAGAAAGTTTCCAGCACGTGGGATCCTTATGGTACCAGGAAGTGAAACCCATGTTTAAATTTCCACACACGTACTGTTGGGCTGTCATGAGACGGATAGGGTCACCCCTCAAAGGCTTTCAAATCCAGGTCTACATGACAACAGGAGGCAATCGAATTGAAAATAGGACCCTCCAGGAGGGCAAAGAAGGATGTGGAATTCCCGAATCTTTAAAGACAGTTCCTTTAGAGGTTAGTTAAGTGGATGATCGCCTGTATAACACCAACATTAGCAGAGTCTATTCAGTTCCTCCAGAAGAGTGACAAAGCAGTTGTGTTTTTTCTTGTTTGGTTTGGTTTTGTTTGAGACGGAGTCTCTGCCACCCAGGCTGGAGTGCGGTGGCGCGATCTCGGCTCACTGCAACCTCCGCCTCCCGGGTTCAAGCGATTCTCCTGCCTCAGCCTTCTGAGTAGCTGGGATTACACATATGTGCCACCACGCCCCGTTAATTTTTATATTTTTAGTAGAGACTAGGTTTCACCATGTTGGCCGGGCTGGTCTCGAACTCCTGACCTCAGGGGATCCGCCCGCCTCGGCCTCCCAAACTGCTGGGATGACAGGCGTGAGCCACTGTGCCCAGCTGGCAGTTTTGTTTTTGTTTTGTTTTGTTTTTTTTTTTGAGACGGAGTCTCGCTCTGTCGCCCAGGCTGGAGTGCAGTGGCGCAATCTCGGCTCACTGCAAGCTCCGCCTCCCGGGTTCACGCCATTCTCCTGCCTCAGCCTCCCGAGTAGCTGGGACTACAGGCGCCTGCCCCTGCGCCCGGCTAATTTTTTGTATTTTTAGTAGAGACGGGGTTTCACCGTGGTCTCGATCTCCTGACCTTGTGATCCGCCCGCCTCGGCCTCCCAAAGTGCTGGGATTACAGGCGCCTGCCACCGCGCCCGGCTAATTTTTGTATTTTTAACAGAGACTAGGTTTCACCATCTTGGCCAGGCTGGTCTCGAACTCCTGACCTCAGGGGATCCACCCGCCTCGGCCTCCCAAACTGCTGGAATGACAGGCGTGAACCGCTGCGCCCGGCTGGCAGTTGTGTTTTTAAATAACAATGCTCCTGGCACATCACAAAGTGCCTGCATCTTTCACATTTTAAAATGTTGGGTAGCAACGTTAAAATGATTGCAGGGGTGCAGAGACAAAGCCATTTCCGTGAGTCCCCTGAGGCAGACACCAGATAATGCCACAAACTGGGGACTTCAACAACAGGAGTTTTTACTTTCTCACAGTTCCGGGGGCCAGAAGTCTGAGACCAAAATGTCTCAGGGCCGGGCTCTCTCAGGGAGCTCCAGGGGAGGATCCTTCCTGCCTCTCCCAGCTCCTGGGGGCTCCAGGTGTCCCTGGGCTTGTGGCCGCATCACTCCAGTCTCTGCGTCCGTCTCCACGTGGCCTCCTCCTCTGTGTCTGTGTCTCCTCTTCTGTCTCTTACAAGGACACCTGCCATTGCATTTAGGGTCCAGCCTAAATTCAAGACGATTTCAATTTGAATCTCTCACGTAATTGCATCTGGAACCATCCCATTTCCAAGTGAGGTCTCATTCCAGGATCTAGGCATTAGGTGATGGACAGATCTTTCCAGGAGCCTCTGTTCAATCCACTAGTTGTATCTGGTTCCCTCTGGAGGCTCTAGGGGAGGATCCTTCTGCCTCTCCCAGCTCCTGGAGGCTCCAGGCATCCCTGGGCTTGTGGCCGCATCTCTCCAGTCTCTGCCTCCGTCTCCACGTGGCCTCCTCCTCTGTGTCTGTGTCTCCTCTTCTGTCTCTTACAAGGACACCTGTCATTCCATTTAGGGCCCAGCCTAATCCAGGATGATGTCATCTCAAGATACTTAACTCATTACATCTGCAAAATTCGTTATTTCCAAATAACATCTCATTCCAGGTTCTGGGCTCTAGTATACGGACATATCTTTTTAGGATCTGCTCTTCAACCCATTACAATTGGACCCAGTTTCCTCTGGAGGCTCTAGGGGAGGCTCCTTCCTGCCTCTCCCAGCTCCTGGGGGCTCCAGGCATCCCTGGGCTTGTGGCCGCATCACTCCAGTCTCTGCCTCTGTCTCCATGTGGCCTCCTCCTCTGTGTCTGTGTCTCCTCCTCTGTCTCTTACAAGGACACCTGTCATTCCATTTAAGGCCTACGCTACTCCAGGAAGATCTCATCTCCAGATCCTTAACTTATTAAATCTGCAAAGTTCTTTATTTCCAAATAATATCCCATTCCAGATTCTGAGCTCGAGGATATGGACATATCTTTCCAGGATCCACTGTTCAACCCATTACAATTGTACCCAGTTTCCTCTGGAGGCTCTAGGGGAGGATCCTTCCTGCCTCTCCCAGTTCCTGGGGGCTCCAGGAGTCCCTGGGCTTGTGGCCACATCACTCCAGTCTCTGCCTCCATCTCCACGTGGCCTTCTCCTCTGTGTCTGTGTCTCCTCCTCTGTCTCTGATAAGGACACCTGTCATTGTGTTTAAGGCCCAGCCAGATAACACAGGATTATTTTCTCTCAAGATCCACAAGTTAATTAATCTGCAAAGACCTTCTTTTCCAAATGATGCCCCATCCCCAAATAGCAGGGCTCGGGACGTGGAGCTATCTCTGGGGGCCGCCATCCAACGCAACACGGGAGGCCCTCGATTGGGGTTTGCAGGTGGGGAAGGCTCCTGAGAGTAGGGACAGGGGCGGCTCACGTGGCAGCCAGCACCGAGCTCTTCAGCAAGGCGTGTTGCAGGGAGGCAAACAGGGTCCCCAGAGAGTGAGCAGAAAGAGGAACCCGAACCCAGAGCGGGGCCCTGTCCCTGACTGAGTGCCACCAACACTCTGTGTTCGAAGTGGGGGAGAGAAGGGAGGAGGTTTGGCTCCCCTCCAAGAGGACGTGACCAAAACAGAGATAAGCAAATCAATTTTCTTGCTCGTTTATCTTCAGTGATGTGATCCCACTCATCGTAAACCTAGACAGGACTTTATTTCCAAACAGAAAAATGAGGCCGGGCACGGTGGCTCGTGTCTGTCATCCCAGCACTTTGAGAGGCTGAGGCGGGTGGATCACTTGAGGTCAGGAGTTCAAGAGCAGCCTGGCCAACAGGGTAAAATCCTGTGTCTACTAATAATACAAAAATTAGCCGGGTGTAGTGGCACATGCCTGTAGTCCCAGCTATTTGAGAGGCTGAGGCAAGAGAATCGTTTGAACCCAGGAGGCAGGGGTTGCAGCGAGCCAAGATCGTACCACGGCACTCCCACCCAAGTGACAGAGCGAGACTTCGTCTCAAAAAAAATAATGCTAATAAATAAAAATGAAAACTGGCCGGGCGTGGTGCCTCACGCCTGTCATCCCAGCAGTTTGGGAGGCCGAGGTGGGTGGATCACGAAGTCAGGAGATCGAGACCACCCTGGCCAACATGGTGAAACCCCATCTCCACTGAAAATACAAAAAGTTAGCTGGGTGTGGCGGCACATGCCTGTCATCCCAGGTACTCAGGAGGCTGAGGCAGGAGAATCACTTGAACCCGGGAGGCAGAGGTTGCAGTGAGCCGAGATTGCGCCGTTGCACTGCAGCCTGGGTGACGGAGCGAGACTCCATCTCAAAAAATAACAATAATAATAAATAAAAATGAAAACTAAGACTGGGCAACATGGTGAGACCCCCCCATCTCTCCAAAAGTCAAAGATTAGCCAGCTGTGGTGGCATGCACCTGTAGTCCCAGCTGCTCAGGAGGCTGAGGTGGGAGGATCGGTTCACGCCAGGAGGTTGAGGCTGCCGTGAGCTATAATGTCACCACTGCACTCCAGCCTGGGCAACAGAGCAAAACCTCGTGTCTCCATAAATAAACACGTCAGAACGAAAATGGAAGTGAAAACGCATCAGAAAGTCAAACACAGGCCAAAAGTCTGCAAAGCACCTCACAGGGATGCACGGAGAGCTTCCCGGGGGCTGACATTTACGTCCCTTGGAGTCAGACCGAAAAGACTCAGACTGAAGCCTGGACATGGTATCTGAGAAGACGCAGCCACCTCCTTCCAAGACGTAGTTGGGAGGAGGTCCCTGGGACTCTCCGGCCAGCTCCGTGAGCCTTGGAAGTTGGGCGTAGAGACAGTCTCAGGAAGGAAGAGGCTGGATAGGAGCCCCGTGGTAAAGCTAAAAGGTCAGGCTTAAAAATCCCCCCGTCTCCCAGGACAGAACCGAGAGAGTCAGGTCACCCTGGGCCAGATAGGCGGCCCCATGGGTGCTGCTGAGGGCTCTCCTGGTTTTAGCACCCAAAATCCTGCATCCACAGAAGCCCGCTGGTCGTCACAAACAGGGCCGGGGGTGGTGGCGGCTCAGAGCAACAGGCCTCTGTCGACTTCTGAAGAATTAACATGGCCGGGCGCGGGGCCTCAAGCCTGTCATCCCAGCGCTTTGGGAGGGCACGGTGGGCGGATCACCTGAGGTCAGGAGTTTGAGACCAGCCCGGCCAACATAGTGCAACCCCATCTCTACTAAAAATACAAAAATTAACCGGGCATGATGGCCCGCACCTGTAATCCCAGCTACTCGGGAGGCTGAGGCAGGAGAATCGCCTGAACCTGAGAAGCGGAGGTTGCAGCGAGCCGAGATCGTGCCACTGCACTCCAGCCTGGGCAACAAGAGCGAGACTCCATCTCAGGAAACAACAGAGGGCTGGGCGCAGTGGCTCACACCTGTAATCCCAGCACTTTGGGGAGGCCGAGGAGGGCAGATCACGAGATCAGGAGATTGAGACCAGCCTGGGCAACATAGTGAAACCCCATCTCTACTAAAAACACAAAAATTAGCCAGACGTGGTGGTGCGCGCCTGCAATCCCAGCTACTCGGGAGGCTGAGGCAGGAGAATTGCTTGAACACGGGAGGTTGCGGTGAACCAAGATCGTGCCATTGCACCGCAGCCTGGGCGACAAGAGGAAAACTCCGTCGGAAAAAACAAAAACGGAGTTGGCTGTTGTGCATCTGGTGGGTGTTGGGAGGTCACCTCTGGGGGCTATCACCAAGACGGGCTGACCCTCCTTCATAGTTTTCTAACACTGTTGTGTCTGCTGTGGCTGGCATCCGGCAGGGTTGCTGCCTATCCATCTCTGCTTCTTACCTCCTCGGCCCCGCTGCCTGGGTTCAGCTGCCGCCAAACCAAATACTCACAGCTTCCTGGACGGCCAGGACCCCCTAAGCTGCCTGTCTGACGCCCACAGGCCTCCAAGCCCGCCCCAACACGCCCCTCGCCGTCCCACTTCCCCCAAACCAACCATCTGTCACCAGCCTGTGTGCTACCTCACTCCACACCTCAGCAAGTCCGGTACCTTCTTGGAGATGCCAGCCACTATGACAAACAGAAAGAGCCATATTTCCTTGTCAGCATACTATTTATTTATTTATTTATTTATTTATTTAGAAACAGGGTTTACTCTTGTCCCCCAGGCTGAGGTGCGGTGGTGCGATCTCGGCTCACTGCAACCTCCCTCTCCCGGGTTCAAGCGATTCTCCTGCCTCAGCCTCCCGAGGAGCTGGGATGACAGGCACCTGCCACCACGCCTGGCTAATTTTTTTGTTTTAAGTAGAGACGGGGTTTCACCATATTAATCAGACTGGTCTTGAACTCCTGACCTCAAGTGATCCACCCACCTCAGCCTCCCAAAGTGCTGGAATTTCAACTGTGAGCCACTCACTGCGCTGGGCCTGATGTTTGCGTTTCTGTCCATGCTGGTTGGCTAGTGGAGTGACTGAGTTCCTAAAACACTAATATTAAAAATACTCAGCCAGGTGCAGTGGCTCACGCCTGTAATCTCAGCACTTTGGGAGGCCGAGGCGGGCGGATCACGACGTTAAGAGATCAAGACCATCCTGGCCAACATGGTGAAACCCCATCTCTACTAAAAATACAAAAAGTAGCTGGGCGTGGCGGCGGGCGCCTGTAGTCCCAGCTACGTCGGAGGCTGAGGCAGAATTACTTGAACCAGGGAGGCGGAGGTTGCAGTGAGCCAAGGTTGTGCCACTGCACTCCAGCCTGGGCAACAGAGCGAGACTCCATCTCAAAAGGAAAGAAAGAAGGAAAGAAAGAAAGAAAGAAAGAAGGAAAGAAGGGAGGGAGGGAAGGAGGGAAAGAGAGAGAGAGGAAGGAAGGAAGGAAGGAAGGAAGGAAGGAAGGAAACAAAGGAAGGAAGGAAGGAGAGAAAGAAAGAAACAGAAAGAAAGAAAGAGGGAAGGAAAGAAGGAAAGAAGGATGGAAGGAAGGAGAGAAAGAAAGAAAGAGAAAGAAAGAAAAAGAAAGAAAGAAGGAAGGAAAGAAGGAAGAAGAGAAAGAAAGACAGAGAAAGAAAGAAAAAGGAAGAAGGAAGGAAGGAAAGGAAGGAAGGAAAGAAAGGAAGGAAGGAGAGAAAGAAAGAAGGAAGGAAAGAAGGAAGGAAGAAGAGAAAGAAAGAAAAAGAAAGAAGGAAGGAAAGAAGGAAGAAGAGAAAGAAAGAAAGAGAAAGAAAGAAAAAGGAAGAAGGAAGGAAGGAAAGGAAGGAAGGAAAGAAAGGAAGGAAGGAGAGAAAGAGAAAGAAAGACGAGAAAGAAAGAGAGAAAGAAAGAGAGAAATGAAGGAAGGAAAGAAAGGAAGGAAGGAGAGACAGAAAGAAAGAAAGAAAGAAAGAAAGAAAGAAAGAAAGAAAGAGAGAGAGAGAAAGAAAGAAAGAGAAAGAAAGGGAAAGAAGGAAGGAAGGAAGGAAGGAAGGAAGGAAGGAAGGAAGGAAGGAAGGAAGGAAGGAAGGAAGGACGGACGGAAGGAAGCAGAGTCACGGGAAGCCGTGTTGAACATGACCCCATGTCCTAGTTATCTGCGAATGACTGGTCCGTCTGAAGTGGTGGCTGCCTGAATGCTTTAAGGGGACACCAGTCTCCTTCCCAGCCTGTTCCCTCCGGGAAAAGAGCAGAGGACAGAGGCCCCCAGAAGTAGATTTGGGAACAGCAGACAAGTTGCTTCCTGTGAACCGAGCAGCGACAGAGAAACCGTGTGTAAGGGCAGAGGGCGGAATCCCAGGGAGCCGCACCCGGGAGGGCTGTGGCTGTGGCTGTGGCTGTGGCTGTGGCTGTGGCTGTGGCTGTGGCTGTGGCTGTGTGCCTTCTCGGGTGGCTCCCCAACCCCAAGGCGGGGCACCACGGTTAACAACCATTTCCCACCCTGTAACGCACTGTCTCTACCGAGAAGCCAGGCCGGGGAGCGTGACTCCCGACGGAGATGGCCTCGAGATGGTCTTCGGAATTCGACAGCAGGCACAAGCCAGCGGCACCCACGTTCCCTTCCTTTCGGCCCAGGTTTCTGCAGCTTCCCCGACGTTCGCCTTCTCCCACCTGCTTCAGAGTGAAGGGGCAGTCAGTTCGACCACCATAATAAAACACGGCAGACTGGGTGGTTAGAAACAACAGACATTGATTCTCCCGCAGTCCTGGAGGCTGGAAGTCTGAGATCCAGGTGTGGGCAGGGCTGGTTCCTCCTGAGGCCTCTCTCCTGGGCTTGGAGACACCGTCTTCTCCCTGTGTCCTCACGGGGTCGTCCCTCTGTGTGTGTCTGTGTCCTCATCTCCTCCTCTTATGGGATGTCTTAGTCCATCTCAGGCTGCTGTCACAGAATACCATAGACTGGGTGACTTATAAACAACAGACATTGATTCTCCCACAGTCCTGGAGGCTGGAAATCTGAGATCCAGGTGTGGGCAGGGCTGGTTCCTCCTGAGGCCTCTCTCCTGGGCTTGGAGACGCCGCCTTCTCCCTGTGTCCTCACAGGGTCAACCCTCTGTGTGTGTCCCCGTCCTCGTCTCCTCTTCTTTTTTTCTTTTTTTTTTTTTTGAGATGGAGTCTCGCTCTGTCACCCAGGCTGGAGTGCAGTGGCCAGATCTCAGCTCACTGCAAGCTCCGCCTCCCGGGTTCCCGCCATTCTCCTGCCTCAGCCTCCCGAGTAGCTGGGACTACAGGCGCCCGCCACCTCGCCCGGCTAGTTTTTTGTATTTTTTAGTAGAGACGGGGTTTCACCGTGTTAGCCAGGATGGTCTCGATCTCCTGACCTCGTGATCCACCCGTCTCGGCCTCCCAAAGTGCTGGGATTACAGGCTTGAGCCACCGCGCCCGGTCTCGTCTCCTCTTCTTATGAGGACACCAGTCCTATTGGATCAGGGCCCACTCCTAGTGACCTCATTTTACCGTCGTCAACTCTACAAAGAAGTAATCTCTAAATACAGCCACATCGTGTGGTCCTAGGGCTTAGGACTTTAACGTGTGAATTTGGGAGGGTACCATTCAGCCTGTAACAGACAGAAACTGCACAAAATATACCCTGAGCTAGCTGTTTGCATTAAGGGCTCTCCCTTTTATTTTTGAGACAGGATCCTGCTCTGTCTGTCACCCAGGCAGGAAGTGCAGTGGTGTGAGTTGTTCGGTTCAGTTCAGTTTAGCCAGTACCGTGTCGTTCAGCTCACGGCAGCCTCAAGCTTCCAAATAAAAACTGTCTTAGCATAATCCAATGAGCACCGCTTTTAAATAGTGAATATACAGACGGGCGTGGTGGCTCACCCCTGTAATCCTAGAACGTTCGGAGGCTGAGGCGGGTGGATCACCTGAGGTCAGGAGTTGGAGACCAGCCTGACCAACATGATGAAACCCTGCCTCTACTAAAAATAAAAAAAATACAAAAAAAAAAAAATTGCTGGATGTGGTGGTGTATGCCTGTTATCCCAGCTACTTGGGAAGCCGAGGGAGAATCATCTGAACCTGGGAGGCAGATGTCACAGTGAGCTGAGACGGTACCATTGCATTCCAGCTTGGAAAGCAGAGCGAGACTCAGTCTCAAAAGAAAAAAAAGGCCAGGCGCGGTGGCTCAAGCCTGTAATCCCAGCACTTTGGGAGGCCGAGACGGGCGGATCACGAGGTCAGGAGATCGAGACCATCCTGGCTAACACGGTGAAACCCCGTCTCTACTAAAAAATACAAAAAATCTAGCCGGGCGAGGTGGCGGGCGCCTGTAGTCCCAGCTACTCGGGAGGCTGAGGCAGGAGAATGGCGTGAACCCGGCAGGCGGAGCTTGCAGTGAGCTGAGATCCGGCCACTGTACTCCAGCCTGGGCCACAGAGTCAGACTCCGTCTCAAAAAAAAAAAAAAAAAAAAAAAAGAAAGAAAAAAAAATAGCGACTGTGGACATACATATTTTTAAAAATTAGTATTTTCACCTAAAGCATAAAGTCATATCCAATATAGGCAAGAGAAGCTGTCCTTAAATTTAACCCATTTTCGAATCCTACACTAACTCTTCTGAGGCAATGGTCCTGCATACATGGAGGCCAAACTCATTTAAAAAAAAAAAAAAAAAAAAGCCGTATTGAAAAATATCGCATCAGGAGAAAAACACGTAAAATCCCCCTGTGATGGTCTGACCCCGCTCCCTGGGGCCCAGGGCCAAAAACAGGAACCTTTCCCATCTATTGTCGGTCTGGCCTGTTTCATAACCACCGTGCACCAAGTTCAGTCTGCAGATGACAGATCGCCGCTGAGAGCAGCTCGCTGGGTCTCTGGAGGCTGCTCGTGTCTGTCTCAGGGTGTGGTGCAGGCACAACCAGTGGGATTTTTTTTTTCCCAGCAGAGCAGAGAGCTGGCCCTGCACTCCTGCCCCTGTGCAAGCACACTGCCATAGGGCAGCCACCTCTGGACCAGGAGGAGGAGCGTCCCCAAGGACCCCCTGCCCAGCTTGACGGCTGCTCGGACAAACACCACAAGACCAGCCTCACCCGGGACGTCTGCCCTCCCTGCGGTCGCCGCTGTAAGTCACGGGGACCTGGGGGTGTTCACAGAGGAGAGCCGCCCTGCAGAAATACCCCAGCAACAGAGCAGATCCGGGCCAGAGATGCGGTTGAATGGCAGAGAGAGCCCTCAGCTCGGCCTGCCTTTGGGGTGTGTGATTTTTTTAACCCGGGCTCACCAGAGTCCTGCAAAATGACACACACCCTCAAGATAGGGGCCACGCACTCTGCACAAGCTCTCGAGGGTCACAGACAGGGCTGAGGTTGGCCTAGAAAAAGATGGAAAAAGTCCACCTTCTTGAAAATGTGCTCTCCCAGAAAGCTTCTTCACACCTGTCTTCTGCTTTTATGTTGCTTTTGTTTTGCGGGGAGGAGATGTTGTTCTTGGTTTTCGCAAATAAAAATAGTTGACGTCAATTGAGTGCACAGGATGCAGCAGCCACTTTTGCAAGGTCTTTATCTCTGGGATTTTCTTTCTTTCTTTTCTTTCTTTCTTTCTCTCTCTTTCTCTTTCTCTCTCTCTTTCTCTCTCTCTTTCTTTCCTTCCTTCCTTTCTTTCATTCCTTCCTTTCTTTCCTTCCTTCCTTTCTTTCCTTCCTTCTTTCCTTCCTTCTTTCCTTTCCTTTTCCTTTATCCTTTCTTTCGACGAAGTCTCGCTCTGTCGCCCAGGCTGCAGTACAGTAGCACGGCGATCTCAGCTCACTGCAACCTCCCCCTCCCGGATTCAAGTGATTCTCCTGCCTCAGCCTCCTGAGTAGTTGGGATGACAGGCACTCGCCACCACGCCCGGCTAATTTTTTGTATTTTAGTAGAGATGGGGTTTCACTATGTTGGCCAGGCTGGTCTCGAACTTCCGACCTCAGGTGATCCGCCCGCCTCTGTCTCCCAAAGTGCCTGGGATGACAGGTGTGAGCCACGTGCACCCAGCCTTGTCTCTGGGATTTTCGAAACTTCGTGAGACAGGTGCTATGACGATCGTCCCTGTTTTACCATTAAGGGAAACTGAGGCGAACATGGAGCCGGCGGGGGGGCTGTGTTCAAGACCTACAACCAGAAAGAGGCAGAGGTGGGCGCTGGGTGCTGCTTGTTAGCCTTGAACCACTGCACTGGGGAATTAGTGATGAACGATGCGTGACTGCCTTTGAAATAACCATGCTTCAGCCCAGGGCAGGTGGCATGGGCTCCGTAGGGACATTTTGCTGGAACTAGGAGTATTCTGTCCCCCAACTGGGACCTCAGCCTGCCTGCCTCTAGTGCTTGAGGCACAACTGTCTTCTATGGCGAGCGATAGAAACTTGAGTCGAGCTAGCTGAAGTCAAGGTGGAAAGTGTCAAATTGGATAATTAGGATTTCTATGAGGACTTCAGGCATGGCTGGATCCAGGAGCTTAAACGGCCATCAGTCTCTCCTCTTTCTCTTTCTCTCTTCCCACGTTTCAGCCCCACTTTTTTCTGCCTCCCTCAGCTGCAGGGTGTGGAATGACTTCAGGAAGACCACCTTCTCTATAGGAATGGAAAGAGGGTCTCTGGTAGTCTGGGGTCCCCATCTTTTCAGAACAGAATCAAAAAGGGGACCCTCACTCTCCTGGCACCCACAAGTCACACCTCTTGAAGGGTTCCGACCGGCCACGTCAGAGACAAATGACCACTGCTTGCAATAATTTTTATGAACAGGGTGACGGACCCCCTAACTGGCCAGGCTTGGGCCACACCCCTCTCTTGGGTGATTGACAGGCTTGGGCCACACCCCCATCTTCAGTGATTGACAGGCTTGGACCACACTCCCCCATCCTCAGTGACTGACAGGCTTGGGCCACACTCCCCCATCTTCAGTGATTGACAGGCTTGGGCCACACCCCCATCTTCAGTGATTGACAGGCGTGGACCACACTCCCCCATCCTCAGTGATTGACAGGCTTAGACCACGCTCCCCCATCCTCAGTGATTGACAGACTTGGACCACACCCTTCTCCTCATTGATTGACAGTCCGAGAGAACCACACAGCCCAGAGCGGGAGTGACCCCCGGGGAAAAGGGGTGCTGGGTGCACAGTTTCCATGGATGCAGCGGAAAGGTCAGGGCCAGTGGCGAGCTGGACCAAAATGGGTCAGAGGGAGGCGTTGGGGCCAACGTCCACACCGCCCCTGCCACCTTCTGTCCATTCCATCACTCATTCATTCTGCATTCTCAGAGTGGCATTCATTCCTTCATTCATTTCCTCATTTCCTCCACGCATTCCATCACTCATTCACTCTGCATTCTCAGAGTGGCATTCATTCCTTCATTCATTTCCTCATTTCCTCCACACATTCCATCGCTCATTCACTCTGCATTCTCAGAGTGGCCTTCATTCATTCATTCACTCATCTCCTCATTTCCTCCACACATTCCATCACTCATTCACTCTGCATTCTCACAGTGGCCTTCATTCATTCACTCATCTCATTTCCTCCACACATTCCATCACTCATTCACTCTGCATTCTCACAGTGGCCTTCATTCATTCACTCATCTCCTCATTTCCTCCACACATTCCATCACTCATTCACTCTGCATTCTCAGAGTGGCATTCATTCACTCCTTTCCTCATTTGCTCCGCACATTCCATCACTCATTCATTCTGCATTCTCACAGTGGCATGCATTCATTCATTCATTCATCTCCTCATTTCCTCCACACATTCCATCACTCATTCACTCTGCATTCTCACAGTGGCATGCATTCATTCACTCCTTTCCTCATTTGCTCCGCACATTCCATCACTCATTCACTCTGCATTCTCACAGTGGCATGCATTCATTCATTCATTCATCTCCTCATTTCCTCCACACATTCCATCACTCATTCACTCTGCATTCTCACAGTGGCATGCATTCATTCACTCCTCTCCTCATTTGCTCCGCACATTCCATCACTCATTCATTCTGCATTCTCACAGTGGCATGCATTCATTCATTCATTCATCTCCTCATTTCCTCCACACATTCCATCACTCATTCACTCTGCATTCTCAGAGTGGCATTCATTCATTCATTCATTCTTTTCCTCATTTCCTCCACACATTCCATCACTCATTCACTCTGCCTTCTCAGAGTGGCATTCATTCATTCATTCACTCATTTCCTCATTTCCTCCACACATTCCATCACTCATTCACTCTGCCTTCTCAGAGTGGCATGCATTCATTCACTCATTTCCTCATTTGCTGCACACATTCCATCACTCATTCACTCTGCATTCTCAGAGTGGCATTCATTCACTCCTTTCCTCATTTCCTCCACACATTCCATCACTCATTCACTCTACATTCTCACAGTGGCATTCATTCATTCACTCATTTCCTCATTTCCTCCACACATTCCATCACTCATTCACTCTGCATTCTCACAGTGGCATTCATTCATTCACTCATTTCCTCATTTCCTCCACACATTCAATCACTCATTCACTCTGCCTTCTCAGAGTGGCATTCATTCATTCAGCCATTCTTTTCCTCATTTCCTCCACACATTCCATCACTCATTCACTCTGCATTCTCAGAGTGGCATTCATTCATTCATTCATTTCCTTATTTCCTCCACACATTCCATCACTCATTCACTCTACATTCTCAGAGTGGCATTCATTCATTCATTTCCTCATTTGCTCCACACATTCCATCACTCATTCACTCTGCATTCTCAGAGTGGCATTCATTCATTCATTCATCTCCTCATTTGCTCTACACTTGTCAAGAACTAGTGGGCATCACGCATTGACTCTTTCATTCACTCCACTTTTAGGGAGAAAACCCTGCACGTCATTCTTTCATTTATGCATTCACCCATTCGTTTATCAAGCAAGGGCCTGTGTGTTACTCATTCGTTCATTCCCTCCACATTTGCAGGAATGAATCTCTGGGTGTCATTCATTCATTCCCTCCACATTTCTGGGGAATCCTTATGTGTCATTCTTTCATTCCCTCCACATGTACGGGGAATCCCTGGATGTCATTCATTCATTCCCTCCACACTTGCAGGGAATATCTGGGTGTCTTTCATTCATTCTCTCTACATTTGCAGAAGTGAATCCTGGGTGTCATTCATTCATTCCCTCCACATTTGCGGGAATCCCTCGACATCATTCATTCATTCCCACCACATTTGTGGGGAATCCCTGGGTATCATTCATTCATTCTCTCTACATTTTCGGAAGTGAATCCTGGGTGTCATTCATTCATTCCCTCCACATTTGTGAGGAATCCCTGGGTATCATTCATTCATTTTCTCTACATTTTCAGAAGTGAATCCTGGGTGTCATTCATTCATTCCCTCCATATTTGCGGGAGTGAACCCTGATGTCATTCATTCATTCCCTCCACATTTGTGGGAATGAATCTTGGTGTTGTTCATTCATTCTCTCCACATTTGCAGGAGCAAATCTCTGAGTGTTATTCATTCCCTCTCCATTTGTAGGGAATCCTTAGGTGTCATACATTCATTCCCTCCACATTTGTAGGGAATCCCTGGGTATCATTCATTCATTCTCTCTACATTTGTGGAAGTGAATCCTGGGTGTCATTCATTCATTCCCTCCACATTTGTGGGACTGAATTCTGAGTATCATTCATTCATTCCCTCCACATTTGTGGGAATGAATCTCTGGGTGTCGTTCATTCATTCTCTCTACATTTGTGTGGACACCCTGAGTGTTATTCATACATGCACCCATTCATTCCCTCCACAGTCATTGGGAATGTCCTGTGTCACACACACACACACACACACACACACACACACACACACACACCCTGCATTGACCAGGACCACCCTGGGTGCACAGCTCTAAGCTAAGGAAAGCAGACCCAAAGGAGTTTGCAGCAGGTATCCGGTGGGGAAGAGAAGGTCTTCATGGAGGCAGGAGCTGTCACCCATGGGCTGGAATGAAATGCAGATTTCCAAGAGGCTCCGGCAGGTCCATGGTGGGCTGATGCCACAAGAAGGAGGGTTGAAGGTGTCACTCAAGACCGTGCTGGGTGCAGACAGGCATGAGGAGCTGCACGGGGAAGAGGAGCCACAGGAGTTAGGGCAACAGATATCCGTGAGTTGGTCCCACCGCTGTGGAGACACAGCCTGCCGCAGAGCCAGGTGGAACAGCATACCAAGGGAGCTGGCATGATCACGTCGTCTGTGCCTGAGAGCGAGCAGGGGAAACACCACCCCAGCGTGTGAGTTGTGGTCAGTTGGTAGCTTTGCATCCACCCCTTCCCAGCAGGGTGGTTTACAGCAGAAACAGGCAGTGAGATTCCTTGGCTCTTTCTGCCTCTCCAATAATAACTGAGGCAGGTTGAGGAGCTCCTGAGGGGCTCAGCTGTTCGGTAATACACTGGGCACCCTGTTGAGACCCACTTTTCTTCTTTTTTTTAATTTTTTATTATGATTATTATTATTATTTTTTTTTTTGAGACGGAGTTTTGCTCTTCTTGCACAGGCTGGAGAGTGCAATGGCGTGATCTCAGATCACCATAACCTCTGCCTCCCGGGTTCAAGCAATTCTCATGCCTCAGCCTCCCAAGTAGCTGGGATTACAGGCGTGCACCACCACACCCGGCTTATTTTTAGTAGAGACGGGATTTCTCCATGTTGCTCAGGCTGGTCTGGAACTCCCGACCTCAGGCGATCCACACACCTCGACCTCCCAAAGTGCTGGGATTACAGGTGTGAGCCACCGTGCCCGGCCTCCTCTTTTTTTTTTTAACCTGTATTCTGACTTGTCCTCAGTATGGTCCCTGAAATCCCCTCAGGAGGGCAAGGAGGATGAAACAGGCAGCCAGAGACAGGTGCAGAGTTCAGGCTCAGGGGCACACGTGTGTTTCTGCTCAGATGCACGTATTTGGAGATTAATGCAAAGCAGAGTGTGGCATCTTCTATACGCCCAGAAAACCTAGGGCCTGGGTGCCAAGCACCATGCCCTTGTCACTCATGGGTCAGGTTCCTGATACCCTCTGCACCTCAGTGTCCCCATACGTAAAGATGATAAGCGCATCTTCCTAGGACGGGGGGCACAAGAAAACATTTGCAGACATTCAATGTGACGCCTGCTCCGGGAACAGGAGATGTCACCCGAGGACTCAAGGACGCTTGGCACTCTCCTTCCCTGTCAACTCCAGGTAGCTAGGAAGGAAGCTGTGTGTGGCCGGGGAAGAGATGGAGGAAATTGGAACAATGCTGGACTTGAGAACTTGGACGCCTTTCACTGTGGCTTCCTGACGGACGCCATGAGGTCACTGGTTAACACAGCAATGGCCACCGCTTCCCCTCCACGCACACCCAGCCGAGGTCAGATTGGCCATAGTGACCACAGGCAGGGAAGGCTTGCACAGTGAGCCCCAGACACCCCGGTGAGGACCTGAGGGATGAGGAGGCCAGGCTGGCTACAGCCCCAGTGACCGCTGCGTCCCCCAAAAGCGGAAGCTCGGCCCTGGGGCTGCCCTGCCCTGGGGAAAAAGGGTCAGTCACCCTGGCCGTGGCTTGGGCTGTCTGGGAGACAGGAAAACCCAAGCAAAAAAAGGGTGGAGCATTAAGAATGCAGGAACATTCAGGACTCAGGGCGGGCAGGGAGTCAGCCAGGAGGGTGTGGTGGAAGGCCAGCTCAGACACAGGGAGTAAAATAGAAATGTAAGGGATGTGTCCTTCCTGCTTCAAGAGACAATCGTTTCTTATTGAGATTATACTTTACATCATGGAAAACTCACCGTTTTAAAGCGAATAACTGGAGGACATCTAGGACATTCACAGTGCTGGGCGACATCCACGTCTGTCTATTTCCACCACTTTGTCATTCCCCCAAAAGGCAACACCCCTTTAGGGGGAAATTCAATTCCCATTTCCCCATCCCCAGCCCCAGCCATGATCATCTCCTTTCTCTCTATATGGATCAGCGTGTTCTGGGCATTTTATTGAAATGGAATCCTGCAGCACGTGGCCTTCTGTGTCTGGCTTCTCTCCCTGAGCGTCATGTCTTCAAAGTTCATCCACAGTGTAGAGAGCCTTGTTCCTTCGGTCAGAGCCTTGTTCCTTTTCATGGCTGTATACTATTCCACTGTGTCTGTCTGTTGATGGACGCTTGAGCCGTTTCCACCTTTCGGCTGTCGCGAAGAGTGCTGCAGGGAACGTTCATACGTAAGTTTGTATCAGTGCGACCATTTTTTGTTGTTGTTTCTGAGACAGAGTTTCACTCTTTTCACCCAGGCTGGAGTGCAATGGCACGATCTCGGCTCACTGCAACCTCCGCCTCCTGGGTTCAAGCGATTCTCCTGCCTCAGCCTCCCGAGTAGCTGGGATGACAGGTGCCTGCCACCACGCCCGGCTAGTTTTGTATTTTTAGTAGAGATGGGGTTTCACCGTGTTGGCCAGACTGGTCTGGAACTCCTGGCCTCAGGTGTTCCAGCCGCCTCAGTCTCCCAAAGTGCTGGGATTACAGGTGTGAGCCACCACACCCGGCCTCACCCGTTTTTATATAAGATATTTTGTGATGCTACCCTCACCAAAACGACATACAGAAAAAATGTGTTATACATATAATTACATATACATTATATATACACATAATGTGATCTATAAAATATGTCATATATAATTTTATATATGCTATGTTCAATATGTCACATATATGTATAAATTATATATAACATATAAGTAATACTATACAATATATTATAATTATTAAATATGCATACTATATAACATGTTTAATTTATATAATTTGTAAATAAATTATTCTATATAAATATCATACATAAAAACATCTGATCTGTAATATATAATTTATATATTATATTACTTTATAGGATTATGTATATTATTTAAATATTCTTAAATTTATGTATCCATGTAGCCTTAATTACAATATAAAAGAGAAACAAAAGTAAATAAAATGTTAATTAGGTAATATTTAAATTAATGTGTACACATTTGGCCATAATTTACAGGAAGACGTCATTAAGGGGCCAGGTGCAGTGGCTCACACCTGTAATCCTAGCATTTTGGGTGGCCAAGGCAAGGGGATTGCCTGACCTCAGGAGTTTGAGGCCAGCCTGGGCAACAGGGTAAAATGTCCATCTTTACTAAAAGACAAAAATTTAGCTGGGCTTGGTGGCACCCACCTGCGGTTCCAGCTACTCAGGAGGCTGAGGCATGAGAATTGCTTGAACCCCAGAGGTGAAGGTTTGCAGTGAACAGCCACAATGCCACTGCACTCCAGCCTGGGTGACCCAGTGAGAATCTGCCTTCAAAAGAAGAAATAAGACATTATTAAGGGCTGGGTGCAGTGGCTCCGACCTGTAACCCCGACACTTTTGGAAACTGAGGCAGGAGAATTTCTGGAGTCTAGGAGTTGGGGACCAGCCTGGGCAACCAAGTGCAATCTTGTCTCTAAAAAAAAAAAAAAAAAAAAAAAAGACATTATTACATCATTAAGGAATCAGATGTTTGCTTAACAAATTCTCCACCTGTCTTTATTTGTCTCCAGCTTTTACCTATAGGAGGGGAATCGGTGCATGACAGGGTTAACCATTTGAGAACCCACCAGGTGATTTTCAGAGTCAATCTGCAAACACGCAGGACTCGAACAGGACATGGAAGATTCTAGTTTTTGCTCAGAAAGGTGCCCCAGCTACCGCTTCTTTTTTTTTTTTTTTTTTTTTTTAACAGGGTTTTGCTCTGTGGCTGAGGCTGGAGTGCAGCGGTGCAATCTCAGCTCACTGCAACCTCCACCTCCCTGGTTCCAGCAATTCTCCTGTCTCAGCCTCCCGAGTAGCTGGAATGACAGGCACCTGCCACCACGCCCAGCTAATTTTTTTTGTATTTTTAGAAGAGACGGGGGTTTCACCACGTTGACCAGGCTGGTCTCAAACTCCTGACCTCGTAATCCGCCCGCCTCAGGCTCCCAAAGTGCTGGGATGACAGGCGTGAGCCACTGCGCCCGGCCTGTTCTGTGAATTTCTTGTGCTGTGGGGTAGCCTAGGATGGGTCCTGCTTTGAAATCTTTTAAAATATCCTTTTCTGTTGACCTGAGAACCTTCCTCAGGTCACAAAGAGAACAAAGACACGAGTGTCTGTCGATGATCACTGGTACCCTGGGATCCTTTTACCTTTCACAGGAGAGAGACTGAAACTGGCTCACACCGTGGGGAGATACGTATACTGGATGCTTGTCACAGCTGAGGGTTCCCGTCATTGAGGGTTTGGATCCAGGGAACAAGAGAAAAACACGCTCCTTTGTGTTCAAAGATGAAAATCTTCCCTGGGTTTAGGGGAACCCAGCTTTAGGTCTATGAGGGCCCAGCTTTGGGTTTAAAGGAGCTCAGCTTTGGGTTTAAGGGGAGCCCAGGTTTGAGTTTAAAGGAGCTCAGCTTTGGGTTTGGGAGAACTCAGATTTGTGGTTAAGGAAAGCCCAGCTGTAGGTTTAAAGGAGCTCAGCTTTGAGTTTTAGGGGAGCCCAGCTTTGGGTTTAGGGGGAGCCCAGCTTTGGGTTTAAGGGAGCCCAGCTTTGGGTTTAGGAGAACTCAGATTTGTGGTTAAGGAAAGCCCAGCTGTACATTTAAAGGAGCTCAGCTTTGGGTTTAAGGGAGCCCAGCTCTGTGGTTAAGGGAGCTTAGCTTTGGGTTTAAAGGAGCCCAGCTTTGGGTTTAAAGGAGCTCAGCTTTGGGTTTAGGGGAGCTCAGCTTTGGGTTTAGGGGAGCCCAGCTTTGGGTTTAAAGGAGCTCAGCTTTGGGTTTAAGGGAGTCCACCTTTGGGTTTAGGGGAGTCCAGCTTTGGGTTTAGGGGAGTCCAGCTTTGGGTTTAGGGAGCCCAGCTTTGGGTTTAGGGGAGTCCAGCTTTGGGTTTAGGGGAGCCCAGCTTTGGGTTTAAAGGAGCCCAGCTTTGGGTTTAAGGGAGCCCAGCTTTGGGTTTAGGGGAGCCCAGCTTTGGGTTTAAAGGAGCCCAGCTTTGGGTTTAAGGGAGTCCAGCTTTGGGTTTAGGGGAGCCCAGCTTTGGGTTTAGGGGAGTCCAGCTTTGGGTTTAGGGGAGCCCAGCTTTGGGTTTAGGGGAGTCCACCTTTGGGTTTAGGGGAGTCCACCTTTGGGTTTAGGGGAGTCCAGCTTTGGGTTTAAGGGAGCCCAGCTTTGGGTTTAGGGGAGCCCAGCTTTGGGTTTAAAGGAGCCCAGCTTTGGGTTTAAAGGAGTCCAGCTTTGGGTTTAGGGGAGTCCAGCTTTGGGTTTAAAGGAGCCCAGCTTTGGGTTTGGGGGAGTCCACCTTTGGGTTTGGGGGAGCCCAGCTTTGGGTTTAGGGGAGTCCAGCTTTGGGTTTAAGGGAGCCCAGCTTTGGGTTTAGGGGAGCCCAGCTTTGGGTTTAGGGGAGTCCAGCTTTGGGTTTAGGGGAGCCCAGCTTTGGGTTTAAGGGAGCCCAGCTTTGGGTTTAGGGGAGCCCAGCTTTGGGTTTAAAGGAGCCCAGCTTTGGGTTTAAAGGAGGTCAGCTTTGGGTTTAGGAGAGCCCAGCTCTGAGGTTAAGAGACTTTAGCTTTGGGTTTAGGGGAACCCTGCTTTGGGTTTAGGGGAGTCCAGCTTTGGGTTTAGGGGAGCCCAGCTTTGGGTTTAGGGGAGTCCAGCTTTGGGTTTAGGGGAGCCCAGCTTTGGGTTTAAGGGAGCCCAGCTTTGGGTTTAGGGGAGCCCAGCTTTGGGTTTAGGGGAGCCCAGCTTTGGGTTTAAAGGAGCCCAACTTTGGGCTTAGGGGAGTCCAGCTTTGGGTTTGGGGGAGCCCAGCTTTGGGTTTAGGGGAACCCTGCTTTGGGTTTGGGGGAGCCCAGCTTTGGGTTTAGGGGAACCCTGCTTTGGGTTTAAAGGAGCCCAGCTTTGGGTTTAAAGGAGGTCAGCTTTGGGTTTAGGAGAGCCCAGCTCTGAGGTTAAGAGACTTTAGCTTTGGGTTTAGGGGAACCCTGCTTTGGGTTTAAAGGAGCTCAGTTTTTGGTTTAAAGGAGCTTAGCTTTGGGTTTAGGAGAGCCCAGCTCTGTGGTTAAGGGACCTTAGCTTTGGGTTTAGGGGAGCCCAGCTTTGGGTTTAGGGGAACCCTGCTTTGGGTTTAAAGGAGCCCAGCTTTGGGTTTAGAGGAGGTCAGCTTTGGGTTTAGGGTAACCCTGCTTTGGGTTTAAAGGAGCCCAGCTTTGGGTTTAAAGGAGGTCAGCTTTGGGTTTAGGGTAACCCTGCTTTGGGTTTAAAGGACCCCAGCTTTGGGTTTTGGGGAGCTCAGCTTTGCGTCTAAGGGAGGCTCTCTTTGGTTCTTAAAGGAGCCTCTTTTTGAGTCTGAGGGAGGGCAGCTTTGGGTTTTAAGAAAGGCCTGCTTTGGATCTAAGGGAGCCCAGCTTCGACTTCAGACAGGAACAAGATAGTTGAGACCGTCTCGGTTTCACCTCCGGGGGTCTTTCTCTTTGGCTGCTCCGCTGGGCACACGGCTGGAAACAGGGTGAGTAAAATCCACCTAATTACAATTAAACTATCATGAGGCAAGTCGGCGTCAATTAACCCTGAGCAACGGTCTTTAAACAGAGAACGGCTGTTAGGAAGTGGAGCCTGCAAACCTTCCTGTCTCCTCTCTCTCATCTGTTCAACAAATGTGTCTGCTGTAACCCCCGGTAACCATTGGCACTGCGGCTCGGTAATGGCAGAAGTGCTTAAATCTCAGAAGATGTGCTATTTGCACCTTCTTCTTTTGCAGCAGGGAAGGGCCCACACGTCAACAACTGGGTTTTTTCATTTTTTGTTTTTTTTCACTGAAGGGCATTTCATGTTAATTAGCTTAATTCCACGTACAGTGGCTTCCTGCTTTCCAGAGCGAGGTAGATTTTGCAGCTGCTGTTCAGACATCCCCACCCAGAGAGGTGTGTGCACCGTAAAGTACTTGGAAACTTTAAAAAACAGCCGCCGTGCACGCGCGCGCACACACACACATACACACACACATTAATTTTGTTTTAAAAAGAGCTACTCGTGTTTCTCAGAATCCGCGCTCCGGCCCGTGGTGAAGCCGTGTGTTATACACTCTGAGAATGAGATACAGAAATCAGAGAAACGCGGTCGCTGCCTTTGCAGAGAACACGGCTCAAAATCGTCACGGGCGTCCGCAGAGGGCAGCATGCAAATCTCGCTGGGCAAACTGTCTGTTTGGTTGGGTTATGCAATAGAGGAAAATCAACACCGAGCGACAGAGCTCAGAGCATTTCCTACGCGTTTTTGTGCTTAGCTACGAGGATTCTTGCCTTGTGATCTGAGGCTGGGGCAGGCAGGTCCTCTCTTCCCCCGACGCCTGCCAGCTGCCGGTTCACTGGGGTTGGCAGCTCACTTTCAAGTCAGTAGAACACAGAGTTCGTTCAGAGGCAGGTGTTATCACAGTAACAGAGGTCACTGGGTCTACAAAGATGGGGAACTTTGAGGGTGCGAGGGATGGAAGCTGGGCTCCCCTAAACCCAAAGCTGTACTCTCCTAATCCCAAAACTGAGTTCTCCTAAACCCAAAGCTGTACTCTCCTAATCCCAAAGCTGAGCTCCCCTAAACCCAAAACTGGGATCCCTTAAATCCAAAGCTGGACTCTCCTAATCCCAAAGCTGGGCTCCCCTAAACCCAAAGTTTGAGGAAAATGTGACTACATGGCCGGGCACGGTGGCTCACGCCTGTGATCGCAGCACTTTGGGAGGTCGAGGCAGGTGGATCACCTGAGGTCGGGAGTTTGAGACCAGCCTGACCAACATGGAGAAACCCAGTCTCTACTAAAAATAACAAAACTTAGCCAGGCATGGTGGCAGGTGCCTGTCAGCTACTCTGGAGGCTGAGGCAGGAGAATGACTTGAACCCGGGAGGCGGAGGTTGCAGGGAGCCAAGATGGCACCATTGCCCTCCAGCCTGGACCACAGAGCAAGATTCAGTCTCAAGAAAAAAAAAAAGAAAGAAAAGAAAATCTGATTCCAGGCTGTACAGTGACCTCAAAGTCAGAGGGTGCAGGGACTCTCTTGTGACCAGCCTTCAATGAGAGTTCCGGTATTTCATCCGTTGGCATCTCTAGATCTTAGTCATCTCCAGACCCGTCGCCTGGCACGTCTCGGCGGTATTCATTTGCAATCCCCCGATGAATTACGACGTGGAGTGATTTTTCGTAGGCGAATGTACCACCTGCAAAGCACCTTTGGTGAGGAGGCCCATGTTTAAATGCGGCCGTTTGTTTTCCAGTGGTTGAGTCTGAAGAGGTTTTTTTGGCACATTTTGCATACTGGTTCTTTGTTTTACAAAAAAAGTTCTTTATTTTAATTTTTATTATACTTTAAGTTCTGGGATACATGTGCAGAACGTGCAGGTTTGTTGCACAGGTGTACACGTGCCATGATGGTTTGCAGCACCTGTCAACCTGCCATCTACATTAGGAGTTTCTCCTAATGCTCTCCCTCCCCTAGCCCCCCACCCCCCGACAGGCCCCAGTGTGTGATGTTCCCCTCCCTGCATTCTCATTGTTCAACTCCCACTTATGAGTGAGAACACGCGGTGTTTGGTTCTCTGTTCCTCTCTTAGTTTCTGAAAATGATAGTTTCCAGCTTCATCCATGTCTCTGCAAAGGACATGAACTCACCCTTTTTTTTTTTTTTTTTTTTTTTTCATTTGAGACAGGGCCTTGCTCTGTCAACCAAGCTGGGGGCGGGGGGCGGCTGTGGTACAGCAATTGCTCACTGCAGCCTCAACCTCCGGGCCTCAAGAGATCCCCCTGTCTCAGTCCCCTGGGTAGCTGGGACTCCAGGTGTACACCACCATGTCCAGCTAATATTTTTAAATTGTTTGTGTAGACAAGCTCTTGCTTTTTTTTTTTTTTTTTTAAGATGGAGTCTCACTCTGTCACCCAGGCTGGAGTGCAGTGGTGCAGTCTCGGCTCACTGCAACCTCGGCCTCCTGGGTTCAAGCAATTCTCCTGCCTCAGCCTCCTGAGAAGCTGGGATAACAGGCGCCCACCACCATGCCCAGCTCATTTTTGTATTTTTAATGGAGACGAGGTTTCTCCATGTTAACCAAACTGGTCTCCAGCTCCTGACCTCATGATCCACCGCCTTGGCCTCCCAAAGTGCTGGGATTACGGGCATGAGCCAGTGCACCTGACCACATACTGGTTACAGATACGTGTTTTGAAAATATCTTCTCCATGCCTGTGACTTCTCGTTCCATTCACAGTGTCTTTTGCAGACCAGACGTTTTTGCCTTTATTATTATTATTATTATTATTATTATTATTATTATTATTTTTGAGACAGGGTCTCACTCTGTTGCTCAGGCTAGAGTGCAGTGGTGCAATCTCCGCTCACTGCAACCTCTCCCTCCAGGGTTCAAGTGATTTTCCTGCCTCAGCCTCCCAAGGAGCTCGGCCTACAGGCACATGGCACCATACCTGGCTAATTTTTATATTTTTAGTAGAGACAGGGTTTCACCATGTTGGCCAGGCTGGTCTTGAACTCCTGACCTCAGGTGATCTGCCCGCCTTGGCCTCCCAAAGTGCTGGGATGACAGGCGTGAGCCACTGCACCCGGCTGAGACCAGACATTTTTAACCCGAACAAAGTCCAACTTTTCAATCATTTCTGTCCCAGTTGCTGCCTTTGTTGTGGTGCCTAAAAAGTCATCACCACCAGATCTGAGATCAATTAGATTCTCTTCTCTACTATCTTCTAGAAGTTTTCTAGTTTTGCGTTTTATATTGAGGTCTGTTAGCAGATGCCTGTAATCCCAACACTTTGAGAGGCCAAGGGGGGGCGGATCATTGGAGCCCAGGTGAGATGGCACCGCTGCACTCCAGCCTGGGTGACCATGTGAAACTCTGTCTCAACAACCAAAAAAAGGACAGTGGTGTATTCGCTAAAAGACACCTAGATTTAAGCATAGAGAACCTAGAAATAAGACCACACAAATATAATCAGTTCCTGTGATGTATACATATTTATGAGCATCCCATTAACAAGACAGAGTCAAAAGGCCCAGCAGATAAATGTCTAACAAAGTCATGTCCCAAAAAGGACACCTGTGGTCAATCAATGTAGAAACATGCCAGCCTGTCCGGGCACAGGGGTTTGTGCCTGTCATCCCAGCACTTTGGGAGGTCAAGGCGGGCAGATTAGCTGAGGTCAGGAGTTCGAGACCAGCCTGGCCAACATGGTGAAATCCCGTCTCTATTAAAAATACAAGAATTGGCCGGGTACGGTGGCTTACACCTGTAATCCCAGCACTTTGGGAGGCCGAGGCGAGCGGGTCACAAGGTCAGGAGATGGAGACCACCCTGGCTAACACGGTGAAACTCTGTCTCTACTAAAAATACAAAAAAACTAGCCGGACGTGGTGGCGTGCGCCTGTAGTCCCAGCTACTCAGAGGCTGAGGCAGGAGAATGGTGTGAACCTGGGAGGCGGAGCTTGCAGTGAGCTGAGATCGCACCACTGCACTCCAGCCTGGGCGACACAGTGAGGCTCCATCTCAAAAAATAATAATAATAACAATTACAAGAATTAGCTGGTGTGGTGGAGCACACCTGTAATCCCAGCTACTCATGAGGCTGAGGTGGGAGTATTGCTTGAACCCAGGAGGTGCAAGCTTCTGTGAGCCAAGGTCGTGCCACTGCACTCCAGCCCAGGTGACAGAGGGAAACTCTGACTCAGCCAAAAAAAAAAAAAAAAAGAAAGAAACATGTCAACCTCTGTGGCTGTGATGAAAATATAAGTTGAAACTTCTCACCCTTCAGGCAAATTGCTGTCACCCTTGTTGATGAGGGTATGAGAATGAGTGTTGCCCTTGTCTATTAGCCGCAAGCACCTATTGGTGCAATTTACTGGGGTACTATTTGGTGATACTGCCTCTGTTTCTATCTTCTGGAAGGAATTATAGAGAGTCAATATAATTTCTTCCTTAAATGTTGGGGAAAATGCATCAGTAAACCCATCGGGGCCTGGAGCCTTTTGTTTGGGAAGGTTATTAAATTATTGATTCAATTTCTTTAAGAGATATAGGCTTACTCAGATTGGCTATTTCTTGTTGTGTGAGTTGTCAGATTTTGTCCTTTTGTGCTTTTCATCTAGGTGATCGATTTTATGGGCGCAGAATTGTGTATAATATTTCTTTATGAGCTTTTGAATGTCCGTGGGATCTGTAGTGATGTCTCCTCTTTCATTTGCAGTATTAGTAACTTGTGTTCTCACTCTTTGTTGTTGTTGTTAACCTGGCCAGAAGCTTATTAGTCTCACTGATTGTTACTTCAAAGAACAAGCCTATGGTTTTGTTGGGTTTTTTTTGCCTATTGACTTGCTGTTTTCAATTCCACTGATTTCTGTCCTCTATGGATTTCCTGTTTTCAAATTCATTGATTTATACTCTAATCCATTATTTATGATTTCTTTCTTTCTTCTTCCATTAGATTTAATTTGCTCTTCTTTTTCTAGTTCCTTGAGGTGGAAACTTAAATCGTTGATTTTAGATCTTACTTCCTTTCTAATACAGGCATTCAATTTAAAATATGCACACCCTTCACATCAGCCATTCTTCTCCTAGAAATCTATCCTAGAAAATGTTCTCACAGGTATGCACAAAAATACTTACAGAGGAGTGTGTGTAAGCACAGGCTGAAGCAGAATTGATCCATCCAAATCCCCTGACTGTGGGGCATATGGTTAGAGACACCACAAGACATTCACAAAGGTGGTGACGGGTGTATGTCCTACTAGAAAAATAAAACTCACCTGTGTCTGGAAGGAGGCTCCACCGCAGAGGAGCTCCCAGAGGTTATTTCTGAAGGGGAGTGGGACCTGGAGGGGAAAGATATGAAGACAAACATGAATACAGAGCTCTCTATTTCCCTTTATTCTTTTACTCATAACAAGGGTGTGTGTGTTCTGTAATTGGAAGGTCTAAACATTAAACCAAAGTTGAAAACTCAGTGGTGGTTGGAAGTTCAGAAGAGGTTGCATCTGCTTCTGTGGGTGAGGGGACTTGGGAACATGCCTGGAAGGGGTGGTATGAACCCTGGTTTTATTAGGATAAGTTGCAGTTCAGTGGAGAGGGACCACCGGAAAGGCAGACAGCAGGGGCCGGGAGGCTTCTGGTATGCTCCATGATAGTCTTTGCACCCTGAGCCCACCACATAGCCTCTCTGTTTCCTTAGCCCCTGCTATCTATGGTCACATAAAAAGATACCTGTGCCAGGCGCAGTGGCTCACACCTGCAATCCCAGCACTTTGGGAGGCCGAGGAGGGCAGATCATGAGGTCAGGAGTTCAAGATTAGCCTGGCCAACATGCTGAAACCCCATCTCTATTAAAAATACAAAAATTAGCCAGGCGTGGTGGCAGGTGTCTGTAATCCCAGCTACTCAGGAGGCTGAGGCAGGAGAATCGCTTGAACCCGGGAGGCAGAGGTTGCAGTGAGCCAAGATCGTACCACTGCACTCCAGCCTGGGCAACAGAGTGAGACTCTGTCTCATAAATAAATAAATAAATAAATAAATAAATAAATAAATAATACCTGTGTCACTTCAGCTTCCCATAATGAAAACCTCCAATTTCTTCCTACTTCCTCCCTCCCAAAAGCACCTGTCTATCACCCTATAACCTCTCTGCAATCTCTTATTTACAGTCTGCCTTCTGCAATCTCTCTGGTTTATGGGATCCCTGTTTGCAAAAGGTATGTTGGTAATAATTTCTGCTTCCCTGCTGTGCCTACACACACACACACACACACACACACACACACACACACACACACACACACGCCTGCAAGTGCCATTTTCATTTTAAAAGCATTGGTGTCCGTCATACAGAGAAATGCGTAGGATTGGAAACAGGAGATACCAAAGGAAGGTTCCAGAGGAGTCAAGACCTTCTCTTTGTCATTGCTTCTGGCCACAGCTCTGACGTCTGACCCCACTCCAGCCCAGGGACCAAGAGATGTTTTAGCCCATGTTCCTTATGTCTTCCCGTAGACCAGATCTCCTCCTCTATGATGGAGTGGGAGGTCCATGATGGCAAGACAATAAGGGGCACGTGCAGGCACTTTAAGGAATCGTTCTTCATCCACAGCTAGTCACTAACCATGATGAGACCACTGTCCCTTTCCGTGACACCAGCTCCTTGCTAGGACCATCTCCCTGGGGTCCTTTCTCTCCCTGAAAGTCTCTTGCAGGCATTCTTTGGAAAGTACTCCTGGGCTCTGTGTGTTTTGCTGAAGCCTGTTCTTGTCACACAGTTGCTTGAGGGCAGGTTTCTCAGCCTCAGCACTGCTGACATTTCACGCCAGATCATCCTCCGTGGTGGGGCCATCCTGTGTACTGTGGGGTGTTGAGCAATGTCCCTGGAATCTACCCACCAGATGCCAGGAGCATCTTCCCAATTATCATACCTAAATCATTCACATTTGCAAACCATTGAATGGATAGATAATTGATGCATAGATAAATAATTGATAGATGATTGATGAACACATATATGTCATTGTTAGATAACTGATACACAGATGATAAATAGATGTAATTAATAGATAATCGGTTGGTAGGTAATTGATATGGATAGATGACAGATCCGTAGAAAGATGATTGATTCATAATTGATACATGATAGATATGATTGCTAGATAGATAAGTGATAGAAGACAGATAGATGATTGATAGATAATTGATATAGATAGATGATAGATCATTGGTTGCAAGATGATTAGCTGATTGATAGATAATTGATATAGACAGACAATAGATCATAGATGGATGACAGGGGATTGATAGACAAATGGATTCAGGGATAGATGGTGAATTTCTTTTTTTTTTTTTTTTTTGGGGATGGAATCTCACTCTGTCACCCAGGCTGGAGTGCAGTGGCACGATCTCAGCTTATTGCAACCTCTGCCTCCCGGGTTCAAGCAATTCTCCTGCTTCAACTTCCCAAGTAGCTGGGATTACAGGTGGCCGCCAACACGCCTGTCTAAGTTTTGTATTTTTAGTAGAGATGGGGCTTCACCGTGTTGGCCAAGCTGGTCTCAAACTCCTGACCTCAGGTGATCCACCCACCTCAGCCTCCCAAAGTGCTGAGATTACAGGCGTGAGCCACTGCACCAGGCCAATGGTGAATTTCTTATGCTCAGGCCAGGTTGTCAACCTCAGCACTGTAGATATTTGAGGCTGGATGGTTATCTGTGATGGGGCCCTCTAGTGCATGGTAGGGTGTTGAGCGCCAACCCTGAGCTCCACCCACCAGATCCTAGTAGCATCCTTCCTTAAGTTGTGACGACCAGAGATGTCTCCTACATTTCCAACTATTCTTGAGGGTGGGGGAAGCCTTTTAGGTGACCCTTGTTCTTCTAGACCTGGCATTGGTCACCCTCAGCTACCTCTCAAACATCTACATGACCCATTATATTTCTTTTTTTTTTTTTTTTTTGAGACGAAGTCTCGCTCTGTCTCCCAGGCTGGCGTGCAGTGGCACGACCTCGGCAGACTGCAAGCTCCGCCTCCCTGGTTCATGCCATTCTCCTGCCTCAGCCTCCCGAGTAGCTGGGACTACAGGCACCCACCACCACGCCCGGCTAATTTTTGTTGTCGTTGTCGTTGTTGTATTTTTAGTAGAGACAGGGTTTCACCGTGTTAGCCAGGATGGTCTTGATCTCCTGACCTAGTGATCCACCTGCCTCGGCCTCCCAAAATGCTGGGATTACAGGTGTGATCCTCTGCGCTTGGCCGACCCATTATTTTTCTAAATCGGTATCAAGGACTCTTCCTCAAACACGTCTGGGTGCACTAACAGTGACCCTGACATCACATTGTAAAATCCTGAACAACCTGGTCATGGGAGATGTCCCAAACCTGGATTCTTCCCATTCACCTAAATACTGATCCATCCATCTACTCATCCACCCACCCACTCACTCATCCATTCACAAATGCACCCACCATTCATCCACCCTTCCACCCACCCATCTACCCATCCCCATGCATTCATCATCCATCCACCCACCCATCCACCCACTCATCCATCTATCCACCCATCCATCCATCTACCCATCCACCTACTCATCTATACATCCTCCCATCCATCTACCCATCAACCCATCAATTCATCCACCCACACATCCATTCACCTAAATACTGATCCATCTATCCACCTACCCAACCACTCACCCATTCACAAACCCACCCACCATCTATCCATCCACTCATCCATCTACCCATCCCCATCCATTCATCATCCATCCAACCACCCATCCACCCTCTCATCCATCTATCCACCCACCCATCCACCCACCCACTCACTCATCCATTCACAAATGTACCCACCATTCATCCACCCTTCCACCTACGCATCTACCCATCCCCATCCATTCATCATCCATCCACCCACCCATCCACCCTCTCATCCATCTATCCACCCATCCATCCATCCACCCATCCACCTACTCATCTATACATCTTCCCATCCATCTACCCATCAACCCATCAATTCATCCACCCACATATCCATTCACCTAAATATTGATCCATCCATCCACCCATCCACCCACCCAACCACTCACCCATTCACAAACCCACCCACCATCTATCCATCCACCCATCCATCTACCCATCCCCATCCATTCATCATCCATCCAACCACCCATCCACCCTCTCATCCATCTATCCACCCACCCATCCACCCACCCACTCACTCATCCATTCACAAATGCACCCACCATTCATCCACCCTTCCACCCACCCATCCATCTACCCATCCCCATCCATTCACCATCCATCCCCCACCCATCCAACCACTCATCCATCTATCCACCCATCCATCCATCCACCCATACACCTACTCATCTATACATCTTCCCATCCATCTACCCATCAACCCATCAATTCATCCACCCACACATCCATTCACCTAAATATTGATCCATCCATCCACCCATGCACCCACCTACCCACCCACCATTCATCCACACATTCACCCTCCCACCCACCCACCCACCCTTCCATGCACTCTATCCATCCAACCATCCATCCATCCACCCATCCATCTGCCCACCCAGGCACTCATCCATTCAGCCACGAATCCATCCATTCATCCATCCATCCACCCACCTATGTACCCATTCATCCACTCATCTATGCATGTACCCATCCATCCACCCACCCATCCATGCATGTATTCACCCATCTACCCATCCATCCACTCTCGTCTCTGTCTTCATCTTCCCATGCCTTCTCTGTGTCTGTGCCTAAATTTCTCTTTCTCCTGAGGACACCAGTGAATTCTATTAGGGCCTCTCCCTACTCTATTATGACCGCATTTTTGACTTCAGGAATGACATAGACACAGACTCTATTTCTAAGTAAGAAATGGCCATACTAACGAGTGTATCATGCAGGGTGTGGTCCACGACAACTTCCTCCTATGTAATCAAAGTAGGTAATTGAAGCCAGCATCCGTTTTGATTGTTTTCCAGCAGCACAGCTCCAACAGAGTGCCATTTGCCGCGTTTGGGGTTCAGGGCCTCCTGAGGCAGCCCTATCAAAAGAACCACAAACTGGGTGGTGCAAACACCCCACAAACCCAGAAAGGAGAGCAGATGAGAAGCATGGGGCTGGCTTGTGACTCCTTAGGGCTGGGCCCTCTCGCTCCCCTGTGTGCTCAATACTTGGGGACAGCCCCCAACACTCAGGAAGGAGGGGTTGCTGTAGCTAGAAGACAATAGCTGTCAAAAAGGGTCTGTCACTGGCATGCCATCCCTGCTGCCAATAAGGGCTACCTTTTTTGTCTTTCTCATCCCAATCCTGTAAGGTCCACCCCGAACAAGACTGTAGGATTCCTGCTCTCCTCATCTGAACCCTTCAGAAAGGGGTTCCCAGGGCTGGGAATGAGGGGAGAGCAGCTCCAAGAATCAGGAACACGCCGGGCGTGGTGGCTCACACCTGTCATCCCAGCACTTTGGGAGGCTGAGGTGGGCAGATCATCTGAGATCAGGAGTTTGAGACCAGCCTGGCCAACATGATGAAACCCCATCACTACTAAAATTACAAAAAAAAAAAAAAAAAAAAAATGGGGTAGGTGTGGTAGCTCATACCTGGAATCCCAGCACTTTGGGAGGCTGAGGCAGGCGGATCATCTGAGATCAGGAGTTTGAGGCCAGCCTGGCCAACATGGTAAAACCCCATCATTACTAAAATTACAAAAAAAAAAAAAGGGCTGGGCACGGTGGCTCACATCTGCAATCCCAGCACTTTGGGAGTCTGAGGAGGGTGGATCACCTGAGGTCAACAGTTCGCAACCATCCTGGCTAACACGGTGAAACCCCGTCTCTACTAAAAATACAAAAATTAGCTGGGTGTGGTGGCGGGCGCCTGTAGCCCCAGCTACTCGGGAGGCTGAGGCAGGAGAATCGCTTGAACCCGGGAGGCGGAGGTTGCAGTGAGCTGAGATCACACCGTTGCACTCCAGCCTGGGCAAAAAGAGTGAAACTCCGTCTCAAAAAGAAAAAAAAAATTACAAAAAAATTAGCCAGGCGTGGTGGCAGGTTCCTGTAGCCCCAGCTACCCAGGAGGCTGAAGCAGGAGAATCGCTTGAACCCGGGAGATGGAGGTTGCCGTGAGCTGAGATAATGCCATTGCACTTCAGCCTGGGCAACAGAGCAAGACTCCATCTCAATTAAAAAAAAAATCAGAAAGAACCATCCATAGAGGATGAATAAACACAATTTGTCTATCCATACAGTGGACAATATTTTTATTTATATAAATAATATTTTTATTTGTATTTTGCCCCCCAAAAGCTATTTTTTAAAAGACCTGGTTATACAAATGATGGTATTTTACAACTGAGGGAATAGATAATTAAAATATTCATGTCACCACATTAATAGACCTAAAGAAAAATGTGATTATTTTCATAGATGCTGAAAAGGCCTTTCATAAAATTTTAATAACCATTTCTGATTAGAAAAAAAACCACGCATGTTTTATATTAATTCATAGACTCTTACCATTGCAAAGTACATATATCTCATTATGGACTTACATTTCTTCTTTTTTTTTATTACTATACTTTAAGTTCTAGGGTACATGTGCACAACGTGCAGGTTTGTTACATAGGTATACATGTGCCATGTTGGTGTGCTGCGCCCATTAACTCATCATTTACATTAGGTGTATCTCCTAATGCTATCCCTCCACCCTCCACCCTCCCCACAACAGGCCCCAGTGTGTGATGTTCCCCTCCCTGTGTCCAAGTGATCTCCTTGTTCAATTCCCACCTATGAGTGAGAACATGCGGTGTTTGGTTTTCTGTTCTTGCGATAGTTTGCTGAGAATGATGGTTTCCAGCTGCATCCATGTCCCTGCAAAGGACGTGAACTCATCCTTTTTGATGGCTGCATAGTATTCCATGGTGTATATGTGCCCACACAATGGACTATTATGCAGCCACTAAAAGGACTTAAGCTCTGACACAGACTCCTGTGTGGATGAACTTTGAAGACTCCAGGCTCAGTGACAGAAGCTGGACACAAAAGATCACATATTGTCGAATTTTCTTCTTATAAAATGTCTAGAATAGGCTAATCCACAGGGACCAGAAAGCAGATTTGAGGTTGACAGGGGCTGAGGACAGGAAACAACAGGATCGACAGTTGTGGGGTTCTCAACGGTTTTTGTTTTGTGTTGTGTTGTTTTGTTTCGAGATGGAGTTTTGCTTTTGTTGCCCGGGCTTGAGTGCAATGGTGTGATCTCGGCTCACTGCAACCTCTGCCCCACACAGTGGTTCAAGCGATTCTCCTGCCTCAGCCTCTGGAGTAGCTGGGATGACAGGCACCCACCACCACACTCGGTTAATTTCTTGTGTATTTTTAGTAGAGATGGGGTTTTACCATGTTGGCCCGGCTGGCCTCGAACTCCTGACCTCAGGTGATCCACCCGCCTCGGCCTCCCAAAGTGCTGGGATGACAGGTGTGAACCACGATGCCTGGCCAGGTTCTGAGTTTTGTTCAGGGAGGAAAATGGCTCTGGAATTGCATGATGGTGTTGTTTACACATCTGTGAATATATTAAAAACCATTGAAATGTATGAATGAGCGAAAGGTTATGGTATGTAATATGTAACTCACATCTTGGTAAAGCTGTTTTTTTGTTTGTTTTGTTTTTTATTTTATTTATTTATTTATTTTTGAGATGGAGTCTCACTCTGTCACCCAGGCTTGAGTGCAGTGGCACCATCTCAGCTCACTGCAAGCTCCATCTCCTGGGTTCACGCCGTTCTCCTGCCTCAGCCTCCAGAGTAGCTGGGACCACAGGCACCTGCCACCACGCTAATTTTTTTGTGTTTTTTTTTTAGTAGAGATGGGGTTTCACCATGTTAGCCAGGATGGTCTCGATCTCCTGACCTGGTGATCCACCCGCCTCGGCCTCCCAAAGTGCTGGGATGACAGGTGTGAACCATGATGCCTGGCCAGGTTCTGAGTTTTGTTCAGGGAGGAAAATGGCTCTGGAATTGCATGATGGTGTTGTTTACACATCTGTGAATATATTAAAAACCATTGAAATGTATGAATGAGCAAAAGGTTATGGTATGTAATATGTAACTCACATCTTGGTAAAGCTGTTTTTGTTTTTGTTTATTTTATTTATTTATTTATTTATTTATTTATTTATTTATTTATTTATTTTTGAGACGGAGTCTTGCTCTGTTGCCCAGGCTTGAGTGCAGTGGCGCCATCTCAGCTCACTGCAAGCTCCACCTCCCGGGTTCACGCCATTCTCCGGCCTCAGCCTCCAGAGTAGCTGGGACCACAGGCACCTGCCACCACGCTAATTTTTTTGTGTTTTTTTTTTAGTAGAGATGGGGTTTCACCATGTTAGCCAGGATGGTCTCGATCTCCTGACCTGGTGATCCACCCGCCTCGGCCTCCCAAAGTGCTGGGATGACAGGTGTGAACCATGATGCCTGGCCAGGTTCTGAGTTTTGTTCAGGGAGGAAAATGGCTCTGGAATTGCATGATGGTGTTGTTTACACATCTGTGAATATATTAAAAACCATTGAAATGTATGAATGAGCGAAAGGTTATGGTATGTAATATGTAACTCACATCTTGGTAAAGCTGTTTTTGTTTTTGTTTATTTTATTTATTTATTTATTTATTTATTTATTTATTTATTTATTTATTTTTGAGACGGAGTCTTGCTCTGTTGCCCAGGCTTGAGTGCAGTGGCGCCATCTCAGCTCACTGCAAGCTCCACCTCCCGGGTTCACGCCATTCTCCGGCCTCAGCCTCCAGAGTAGCTGGGACGACAGGCACCTACCACCACGCTAATTTTTTTGTGTTTTTTTTAGTAGAGATGGGGTTTCACCATGTTAGCCAGGATGGTCTCGATCTCCTGACCTGGTGATCTGCCCGCCTCGGCCTCCCAAAGTGCTGGGATTATAGGTGTGAGCCACAGCACCCGGCTGGTAAAGCTGTTTTTAGAAGAAATGAATGAGAGGGGTGGGAGAGATACACACAGACCCTCAACAGGTGAGAAACATTCCTGGATGCATTGCTGCCAGAAAGGTATGCATTTCCTGCAAAGCGTAAGAAAAAGGGTCCAACCTGGCCGGGCATGGTGGCTCACGCCTGTCATCCCAGCACTTTGGGAGGCCGGGGCCATTGGATCACCTGAGGTCAGGAATTCAAGACCAGCCTGGCAAATATGGTAAAACCCCGTCTCTACTCAAAATACAAAAAGTAGCCGGGCGGGGTGGCGGGCGCCTGTAGTCCCAGCTACTCGGGAGGCTGAGGCAGGAGAATCATTTGAACTCAGGGAGGCGGAGGTTACAGTGAGCCGAGATCGCGCCACTGCACCCCTGCCTGGGTGACAGAGTTCCAAAAAAAAAAAAAAAGAAAAGAAAAGAAAAGGAAAAGAAAAAAATAGGGTCTAACCTGCAGCCCCGGAGCGCCCACCTGTGGTCGGTCTGTTGCTTCAGACCATTCAGTGCCCAGCTATTTCTGGAAAAGCCACCTCTGCAGGCCAGACACCGCCAAGAGCAACCGTTGTACTCATTTTGTGAAATTTCCATCCTGCCGCCCCAGCCTCGGCAGGACCCAAACCGCAAGCCGGTGCCTCTTGTGTCCGGGCAGCTGGTGACGGTTAGAGGTAATTTCTTGATTAATCACCCACGTTGCTCAGCAGTCCTGGCTGGCTGTCTTCCCTGGGGGCTGTCCAGTGGCCACAGGGGACAGACCTGAAATTGCAACACGTCTGGCTGCGAAGGGACTGCTTGCTGGATCGTCAGACCACACAGGTTACAGACATGAGGGTGGCTGGGTGAGGCCGCCATTGCAGGACTTGCAACAGCACGTGCTGGTTAAATGTGTGCGAGGCACAGCTGCCTGCCTGGAGGGTTAAAGCCACAAATTCCAGCCCAGGCGCGGTGGCTCAGGCCTGTAATCCCAACACTTTGGGAGGCCGAGGCAGGAGGATTGCTTGAAGCCAGGAGTTTGAGACCAGCCTGGGAAAAAGAGTAAAACCCCATGTCTGCAAAAAATAAAAATATTAGCTGTGCATGGTGGTACTCTCACCTGTAGTCCCAGCTACTCAGGAAGCTAAGGCAGGAGGATTGCTTGAAGCCAGGAGTTTGAGACCGGCCTGGGCAACACAGCAAAACCCCATGTCTACAAAAAATAAAAGTGTTAGCTGGGCATGGTGGTACTCTCACCTGTAGTCCCAGCTACTCAGGAGGCTGAGGCAGGAGGATTGCTTGAAGCCAGGAGTTTGAGACCAGCCTGGGCAATATAGCACAACCGCATGTCTACAAAAAATAAAAATATTAGCTGTGCATGGTGGTACTCTCACCTGTAGTCCCAGCTACTCAGGAGGCTAAAGCAGGAGGATTGCTTGATGCCAGGAGTTTGAGACCAACCTGGGCAATATAGCAAAACCCCATGTCTACAAAAAATAAAAATATTAGCTGTGCATGGTGGCATGCACCTGTAGCCCCAGCTACTCAGGAGGATTGCTTGAAGCCAGGAGTTTGAGACCAGCCTGGGCAATATAGCAAAACCCCATGTCTACAAAAAATAAAAATATTAGCTGTGCATGGTGGCATGCACCTGTAGCCCCAGCTACTCAGGAGGATTGCTTGAAGCCAGGAGTTTGAGACCAGCCTGGGCAATATAGCAAAACCCCATGTCTACAAAAAATAAAAATATTAGCTGGGCATGGTGGCATGCACCTGTAGTCCCAGCTACTCAGGAGGATTGCTTGAAGCCAGGAGTTTGAGACCGGCCTGGGCAATATAGCAAAACCCCATGTCTACAAAAAATAAAAATATTAGCTGTGCATGGTGGTACTCTCACCTGTAGTCCCAGCTACTCAGGAGGCTGAGGCAGGAGGATTGCTTGAGGCCAGGCATTGGAGGCTGCAGTGAGTTACGTTTGCACCACTGGCCTCCAGCCTGGGCAACAAAGCAAGACCCCATCTCCATAAAACAAAAACAAACAAGCAAAAGAACAATTCCAGGGCACCCCTGTTTCCAGTTCTGTCCACTTTACATTCTCGAAATAAAACTAGTGTCCCTTTGACAGACACATTTTTCATCAGCAGTGCATGGCTGAAGCGTCTGTCCTTCCAGACGTCCCCCACGGCCACAGCAGGCAGAACCCTAAGAAGGAAGGGTCTGATTTTCCTCCTGAAGCCATAGGTGGCCGGAGGTGCCCAGCTGGCCGTGGAGGGCGGTGCTGACTCGTGCATAACCGTAGGTTTCACACCTGGGCACGTCCAGGCGGGGCACAAAACTTCTCCCTGAAACTGAAATGAAAGCTCTGGGCCATTTTAAAAGCAGTTTGAGGAAGCTGTTTGCGCAGCAGCTGGTAAGAAGTCACAGGCCTCCTCTGGAGGAAGAAAGAGCAGGGTGGAGCCTTGGGTTGACATGGGTGTTACAAGCTAGAAAGACTTTGGAGATCTCCCGGCGCTCGGATTGTATGTTTTCTGCTGATACATGCTCTGTGGGAGGAATGCCCCTGAAATGAAAGGATTGACACCTGGGGGCTGAAGGTCGGTCACTTTGTGGTTTCCATCCATGGGGGACAGTGAGTGAGTCGTGAGATCTGTACAACAATGCGTTCAACCTGCCCAGGGGAGCCACAGGCCCCACTCTGGATCTTCTAAGAGTCTCAGCCTGTGACATGCACCAAGGTCTCCAATGACCTCCCTGATCCAAAGAAGGAGGGGAAGGAGGGAGGGGAAGGAAGGAAGGAAGGGAGGGAGGGAGGGAGGGAGGGAGGGAGGGAGGGAAAGAAGGAATGAAGGAGAGAGGGAGGGAAGAGAAGGAAGGATGGGAGGGAAGGAGGAAAGAAAGGAGGGAGGGAAGGAAGGAGAGAGGAGAGAGAGGAAAGACAGAAGGATGGTAGGAAGGAAGGGAGAAAGGGAGGAAGGAGGGAGGGAGGGAAGGAAGGGAGGAGGGAAGGGAGGAAAGAGGGAGGGAGGGAGGGAAGGAAGGAACGAAGGAGGAAGGGAGGGAAGAGAAAGAAGGAGGGGAGGGAAGGAGGAAAGAAAGAGAGGGAAGGAAGGAGACAGGAGAAAGAGGAAAGACAGAAGGAAGGTAGGAAGGAAGGGAGAAAGGGAGGAAGGAGGGAGGGAGGGAGAGAAGGGAGGAAGGAGGGAGGGAAGGAAGGAACGAAGGAGGGAGGGAGGGAAGAGAAGGAAGGAGGGGAGGGAAGGAGGAAAGAAAGGAGGGAGGGAAGGAAGGAGAGAGGAGAAAGAAGAAAGACAGAAGGTAGGAAGGAAGGGAGAAAGGGAGGAAGGAGGGAGGGAAGGAGTGAAGGAAGGGAAGAGGGAAAGGAGGAAAGAGGGAGGGAGGGAAAGAAGGAATGAAGGAAGGAAGGAGGGAAGAGAAGAAAGGATGGGAGGGAAGGAAGGAAAGAGGAGAAAGAGGAAAGACGGAAGGTAGGAAGGGAGAAAGGGAGGAAGGAGGGAAAGAAGGAAGGAGGGAAGGAAGGAAGAAAGCAGAGAAGGGAGGGAGGGAGTGAGGGAAGGAAGGAAGGGAAAAGGGAAGGAGTGACGGAAGGAAGGGTGGGAAAAGGGAGGGAGTGGGGAGAACAGAAAAGAAGGGAAGGAAGGAGGGAAGAAGAGAAGGTAGGAGGGAGGGAGAGAAGGAAGGAGCCAGGAGGAAGGAAGGAGAAAGGGGAGAAGAGAGGAAAGAAGAAAACGACAGAGGGTGAAGAAAGGAAGCAGACAGGCAGGGAAAGAAGGAGGAGAGGGAAGGAGGGAGGAAGGGCGGGAGGGATGGAGGAGACAGGGAGCCCTCTGCGAACGCATGTCCCCACCCTCCTTGGTCCCCGGGGAGCCCTCCCGGCAGCCACCTCCCCGCCCGCGCCCCTGAGCCGTGCGCCCTTCCCTCTGCAGAGCCGGGGCGAGGACCCCTCCAGGATGCACGTCCCAAACAGCACCGGGCCGGACAACGCGACGCTGCAGATGCTCCGGAACCCGACGATCGCGGTGGCCCTGCCGGTGGTGTACTCGCTGGTGGCGCTGGTCAGCATCCCGGGGAACCTGTTCTCCCTGTGGGTCCTGTGCCGACGCATCGGGCCCAAATCCCCGTCGGTCATCTTCATGATCAACCTGAGCGTCACGGACCTGATGCTGGCCAGCGTGCTGCCGTTCCAGATCTACTACCACTGCAATCGCAACCACTGGGTGTTCGGCGTGCTCCTGTGCAACGTGGTCACCGTGGCCTTTTACGCAAACATGTACTCCAGCATCCTCACCATGACGTGCATCAGCGTGGAGCGCTTCCTGGGGGTCCTGTACCCGCTCAGCTCCACGCGCTGGCGCCGTCGTCGTTACGCGGTGGCCGCGTGCGCCGGGACCTGGCTGTTGCTCCTGGCCGCCCTGTCCCCGCTGGCGCGCACCGACCTCACCTACCCGGTGCACGCCCTGGGCATCGTCACCTGCTTCGATGTCCTCAAGTGGACGATGCTCCCCAGCGTGGCCATGTGGGCCGTGTTCCTCCTCACCATCTTCATCCTGCTGTTCCTCATCCCCTTCGTGGTCACCGTGGCCTGTTACACGGCCACCATCCTCAAGCTGTTACGCACGGAGGAGGCGCACGGCCGGGAGCAGCGGAGGCGCGCGGTGGGCCTGGCCGTGGTGGTCCTGCTGGCCTTTGTCACCTGCTTCGCCCCCAACAACTTCGTGCTCCTGGCGCACATCGTGGGTCGCCTGTTCTACGGCAAGAGTTACTACCACGTCTACAAGCTCACGCTGTGTCTCAGCTGCCTCAACAACTGTCTGGACCCGTTTGTGTATTACTTTGCCTCCCGGGAATTCCAGCTGCGCCTGCGGGAATATCTGGGCTGCCGTCGGGTGCCCGGAGACCCCCTGGACACGCGCCGCGAGAGCCTCTTCTCCGCCAGGACCACGTCCATGCGCTCCGAGGCCGGTGCGCACCCCGAAGGGCTGGAGGGAGCCCCCAGGCCCGGCCTCATGAGGCAGGAGAGCGAGTTCTGAGTCTCCGGGGGTGCAGCTTGGAGAGCCAGGGGCGCATGGAGAGGCCACGGTGCCAGAGGTTCAGGGAGAACAGCTGCGTTTCTCCCGGGCACTGCAGAGGCACCGGTGAGGAAAGGTCTCCAGGTTTCACTGAGGGTAGAGAAACCAGCAAAACCCAGCGGCGCACAGGGCGCTCTGTGAGGCTGCAGCGGGGGCCTCTGCCTCTCTGTGCCATGCACCAGACAGCGTGTGCCACCACGCCCTGCTAATTTTTGTATTTCTTTTTAGTGGAGCCGGGGTGTGCACCCCCGAGTTCCTTAGACACTCCTTCTCACACCTGTCCATCCCCGAGCATGGACATTCAACCAGCCCCGCTCCCTCGGCCACTCCATCTCTGGATATATCCTCCCTGGGCGACCTGCCAGCCCCATTCCCAGCTCCTCTCCTTGCTGACATCGTCCCTTAGCTGTGGTTCTGGCCTTTATTCTCCCCCAGAGGTGCTGGTCTCCTTAGTATGGTGCACACACCGACATTGCTGTTGGTTTCACTCAGGGCCACTGTGCTGGCTGTGGTTGGAATTCTTCTTTCAGAGGAACGAGGACAGATTTATATACTTCATCTCTGATGACTCCGGGAGCACCTGAGGTTCCTGCACCTCAACTACTCCCGTGTTCCCCACATCTGCTCCCTGCTCCACCGCACCCCCCAACCTGGAGCTGACCACGGTGATTCCTGGCACGGTTGTTCTGACCTGGCTTGGAGGGCCCCCCACCCCTCCTCTGCTTCTGTGAATCCCTGAGAGTGAAGGAGGTCCCATCAGGCCCCTGGACCACCATCAGGCCTCCCTGACTCAGGACGAGGACCTCGGAGGCCCAGGTGTGGAAACGAGGCTCGGTGACATGGGTCACAGCCCATCCCAACCCAAGGGTGCAGCTTGATTCCGCAGTTCCCGGCCTTCTGCGCATTGTCTGCCTCGTGTTTCCCCCCCTGGCGAGTCCATCCGGGGTCCGGGGAGCAGGCGACTGGCCAGACCCGTGAGACCGTTTGGAGATCAAGCACCGGACACAGGTGTGGACCGCAGGAACCTGCAGGGGTGTCAGTCGCTGGGCCCCCTCCATGCTGTGTGGGTGGTGAGCAGACTGTGTGTTTGTCTTTCTTCCTCTGCACCAGACGTGCCTGCACCAGCCCCAATACCTGAGCTGGTTTAGCTTAAAGAAGAGGTCTGACTCCCCACAGGCGTCCGAACATTACAGGGAATTGGATTCCTGGCTCTGTTGGGTGAGAAAGATGGTTCTGGAGGCGAGAATGGGAGAGCTGGCCATCCGCCCAGGGGCTCTGGGCAGTCTCCATAGTGGGTGGCCTCGGATGCCCAGCCCCTCCCTTTCTGTGCACTGGGGACACCGACGGAGGCCAAAGCTGCTGTTCAGAGGCCCTGTGTTGGCGCCTCTCTCCTGCCATCATTACCATGGAAGGAAAACAGAGATGGTTTAGTAATTAATTCAACCATTCCCAAAACCCGTGTCCACCCGGAACATCAGGATGGGACCGTGTTTGGAAACCGGCTCTTTACAAATATAATTTTTTTTTTGTACTTTTTTTTTTTAATTATACTTTAAGTTCTAGGGTACATGTGCATAACGTGCAGGTTTGTTACATACGTATACTTGTGCCATGTTGGTGTGCTGCACCCATCAACTCATCATTTACATCAGGTATAACTCCCAGTGCCATCCCTCCCCCCTCCCCTTCCCCATAATAGGCCCCGGTGTGTGACGTTCCCCTTCCCGGGTCCAAGTGATCTCATTGTTCAGTTCCCACCTATGAGTGAGAACATGCGGTGTTTGGTTTTCTGTTCTTGTGATAGTTTGCTAAGAATGATGGTTTCCAGCTGCATCCATGTCCCTACAAAGTAATGAAGTAAGGCGAGGCCATCCTGCATTTACAATGGGCCCAATCCAGTGTCCCTGTGAGAGACGGAAGAGGAGACACAGACACAGAGGAGGAGGCCACGTGGAGACGGAGGCAGAGATTGGAGTGATGCGACCACAAGCCCAGGGACACCTGGAGCCCCCAGGAGCTGGGAGAGGCAGGAAGGATCCTCCCCTAGAGCTTTCCAGGCAGTGTGACCCTGACACACCTGGATCTCAAATTTCTGGTTTCCAGGACCGGAGGAGGATAAACTCGTGTTAAGCCCCCAGTTGCTAGGAATTCTGGGATTTCATTTCAGCAGCTCCCGCCAATGCACACACGCATTGAATCCACTCTGACATCCTGAAACTGTGATGTGGACCAGTGCAACGCGCTGGTTCCTGGGTGGGTCATTTCAGGAGGCCCGCTGTGCCCCAGGCTGGATCCCAGGGAGTGCTGTGTGTGTGTGTGTGTGTGTTTGTGTGTGAGCAATAAAGCTTTTTAATCACCTGGGTGCAGGCGGGCTGAGTCCAAAAAGAGAGTCATCAAAGGGAGATAGGGGTGGGGCCGCTTTACAGGATTTGGATAGATAAAGGAAAATTACAGTCAAAGGGGGTTCTCTGGTGGGCAGGGGTGGGGGGTCACAAGGTGCTCAGTGGGGGAGCTTTTGAGCCAGGATGAGCCAGGAGAAGGAATTTCACAAGGTAATGTCATCACTTAAGGCAGGGACAGGCCATTTTCATTTTCACTTCTTTTGTGCTTTTTGGATGTAATCTCCCAGCTATGGCCACTAGAGACAGATGAAGGCTCCTGGAAGAATGACGCCCCTGTAATGTGTAATGCTCTTTTTGTGTGTGTGTGTTTGTTTCTGTTTTTTTGTTTTTTGTTTGTTTTTTGTCTGGATAGCACAGGAAGCTTTTTTTTTTTTTTTTTTTTTTTTCCCGCAATGCCCAGCAGTCTGGTGGCTCATTCTCTCCATCACCCCCTAAGTCTGCTTCATGAATGACATCATGAAGGCATCCAGGATCCCTGGAGACAATAGCTCTGTGTTTTCTGATTTTTCTTGATTGAAGGACCAGAGTTTTTTTGGTTTTTGGTTTTTGGGTGTTTTTTGTTTTGTTTTTGTTTTTTTCTTTTTGAGACAGAGTCTCACTCTGTCACCCAGGCTGGAGTGCAGTGGTGTGATCTCGGCTCACTGCAACCTCCGCCTCCTGGGTTCAAGCGATTCTCCTGCCTCAGCCTCCTGAGTAGCTGGGATGACAGGCACGCACCACCACACCCGGCTAATTTTTGTATTTTTAGTACAGACGGGGTTTCACCATGTTGGCCTGACTGGTCTCCAAATCCTGACCTCAGGTGATCTGCCCACCTCAGCCTTCCAAAGTGCTGGGATGACAGGCGTGAGCCCCTGCACGGTTCTGTATAAAGTGCTGCAGACCCTGGAGGTCAGCTTCATAAACCGAGCACCCCATCCCCTCCTTCAGAACGCTCCAGATCCCCCTGCCATGTGCCGTCATGGCATGAAACCAGCCTTCCCGCCTTTGCCCTCTGCCGAGCCGTGGTCTTTGGTGAAGGCGAGTGAGGCAGGCGTAGACGTGGGACTGCCAAGATGGTGTACCAGCAAGTGCAGCCTGAATGTCCACATGTCTCCAGAAAAATGAGCCACTGTTGTGAGCTGGTCTGCAGGCTCCAGGCGGGGGAACCTCCCTGGGAAACAGCGCTCTTCCACACATGGATGAAGGAGAGGCAGAGACTGCAGTGATGCAGCCACAAGCCCAGGGACCCCTGGAGCCCCCAGGAGCTGGGAGAGGCAGGAAGGATCCTCCCTTAGAGCCTCTCAGAAGGAATTGGATACAATTGTAGTAGATTGAATAGTGGTCCCCAGAGATATCTGTCCATAGCCTAATGCTCAGAGCTTGTGAGTAAGACCTTATTTGGAAACAGGGTCTTTGCAGATGTGATTAAGTTAAGGACCTTGAGATTGGATCCTTCTGGAGTAGGGTGGGCCCTAAACGCAATGGCAGGTGTCCTAAGACACACAAGAGGAGATGCAGACACAGAGGAGGAGGCCACGTGGAGACAGAGGCAGAGACTGGAGTGATGCGGCCACAAGCCCAGGGACCCCTGGAGCCCCCAGGAGCTGGGAGAGGCAGGAAGGATCCTCCCCTAGAGCCTCCAGAGGGAACTGGGGGCTGCAGGAGAGACCCAGAACTTCCACAGAAAGAGAGAAATTGTCCTCCTGCTTCTCTAGACTGTCCCAAAGCTGAACCCTAGAAAGCAAAGCTGATACAGGAGCCTCCAGGACTGAAAGGCCTCAGTCAGCAAGAGACCCCGTAGGAGATCCAACCGCAGGTGCTCAGCGTGGGCCTTGGGTGTGTCTCGTGGGGGTGGGGGACGGAACCCGTGAAAAACCTCAGAGTAGCACCTTCAGGGCAATGCACAGAAGATCCCTAAACTGCCTTGTAAACAAAACTGAGAGCTTGAGTCAGAGGAAGCCGAGAGGATATCCTTCCTCGACACTGTTGAGAACGCCGACATCCTCCCGCAAATGAAGACGTTGCAAGCAGGCAAAGTGCTTCAGTTTTTTTTTTTTTTTTTTTTTTTTGCCTTTATGACGATTTGTGCAGCCACTTGGCTATGGAGAGCGACCGACACCCCCTCTTACTTCTGTGAATGTTTCCTGCAAGCTGACTCCGTGTGTTCACTTGCCGAGCTTTGAGTAAAAAGATAGCACGTGTCTGTTGACTCACACCCGTGTTTTAAGATGGAAAACTTTCCTTCTGTCCTTGGCAGGACATGGAGAGAGGGAGGCACTCCAAAAAGTCTCAGCCTCCATCAAGACGTGGTGGTTCATGCAGGTAATCCCAGCACTTTGGGAGGCTCAGGCCGGAGGACTGCTTGAGTCCGGGAGTTCAAGGGCCAATCTAGGCAACACGGTGAGACCCTGTGTCTGTAAAAATTAAAAATAAAACATAAAAAAAAAAAATCAGTGTTGATGCTGCTTCTGTTTTGTTCCACTGCAGAAGGCAAATGTGTTTCTGTCTCTGATTTCTGTGGGGTTTGCATTTTAAACACAGACCCCATTTGATGCTGGATCCAATGTCTTATCCTCTTCACAGGCTCCTGTCTTGGTCCGTTTATCCTGCTGGAAAACAAACAAACAAAAACAAAAACAAAACGCCATTGCTTTATTCAGGGTTCTCTAGAGGGACAGAACTAATAGCATAGATAGATAGATAGATACATAGATAGATAGATAGATAGTAGGTAGATAGAGATAGATGATTGATAGATTGATAGATAGTAGGTAGAGATAGATAGATGTAGATAGATAGATGATAGATACAGATAGATAGATGATAGATAGATAGATAGATAGATAGTAGGTAGATAGATACAGATAGATAGATGATAGAGACATAGATAGATAGATGATACATAGATAGTAGGTAGATACAGATAGATAGATGATAGACAGATGATAGATAGTAGGTAGATAGATACAGATAAATGATAGATAGTAGATAGATATAGACAGATAGATGATAGATAGATAGATACATAGATAGATAGATAGATAGATAGATAGATAGATAGATAGATAGATAGTAGGTAGATAGATACAGATAGATAGATGATAGATAGTAGGCAGATAGATATAGATAGATAGATAGATAATAGATAGACAGTAGGTAGATAGATATAGATAGATGATAGACAGACAGACAGACAGATAGATAGATAGATAGATAGATAGATAGATAGATGATAGATAGATAGATAGTAGGTAGATAGATACAGATAGATAGATAGATAGATAGATAATAGATAGACAGTAGGTAGATAGATATAGATAGATGATAGATAGATAGATAGATAGATAGTAGGTAGATAGATAGATAGATAGATGATAGATAGATAGATAGTAGGTAGATAGATACAGATAGATAGATAGATAATAGATAGACAGTAGGTAGATAGATATACATAGATGATAGACAGACAGACAGATAGATAGATAGATAGATAGATAGATGATAGATAGATAGATAGATAGATAGTAGGTAGATAGATACAGATAGATGGATAGATAATAGATAGACAGTAGGTAGATAGATATAGATAGATGATAGACAGACAGACAGACAGATAGATAGATAGATAGATAGATAGATAGATAGATAGATAGATAGATAGTAGGTAGATAGATACAGATAGATAGATGATAGATAGATACATACACAGATAGGTAGATGATAGATAGATAGATAGTAGGTAGATAGATACAGATAGATAGATAGATAATAGATAGACAGTAGGTAGATAGATATAGATAGATGATAGACAGACAGACAGACAGATAGACAGATAGATAGATAGATAGATAGATAGATAGATAGATAGATAGATAGATAGATAAAAGAGTTTAAGACTGGGCACAGTGGCTCACACCTGTAATTCCAGCACTTTGGGAGGCCGAGGTGGGCAGATCACCTGAGGTCCAGAATTCAAGACCATCCTGGCCAACAAGGTGAAACCCCGTCTCTACTAAAAATACAAAATTACCGGGCGTGGTGGCGGGCACCTGTAATCCCAGCTACTCGGGAGGCTGAGGCAGGAGAATCGCTTGAACCTGGGAGGTGGAGGTTGTAGTGAGCTGAGATCACGTCACTGCACTCCAGCCTGGGTGACAGAACAAGACTCTGTCTCAAAAAAAAAAAAAAAATAGACAAATGGATAGATACATGGATAGATAATAGATGGATAGATAGATGCATACATGGGTAGATAGATGATAGATTGATAAATGGATGATAGGAGATAGATACATACATACATACATACATAGATACATAGATGAAAGGTAGATGATAGATTGATAGATGATAGATGAAAGTATAGATGATGGATAGATGGATAGATAGACAACAGATTGATAATGGAAAGATAGATGGATAGATGGATAGAAGATAGATAGGTAGATAGATAATACATTGATGATGGAAAGATAGAAAGGTGAATAGATGGATAGAAGATAGATAGATAGATAGATAGATAGATAGATAGATAGATAGATAGTTATACAGATGATAGATAGATGGATACATAGATAAACAGAATGGATGGATAGATAGATAATAGATGATAGCTAGATAGATGCAGGTAGATAATGGATACAGAGATGGATAATAGATACATAGACAACATAAGTGGGGGGATAGATGACAGATGAGGTAGGTAGGTAGATACAATAGATAGATGACAGGTAGGAAGAATAGATAGATGATGGATAGACAGATATATATATACATAGATGGATAGATAGATACATAGATGATAGATACATACATACATAGATGGATAGATAGATGATAGATAGATACATATATACATACATAGATGGATAGATACATAGATGATAGATGCATACATATATAGATACATGGATAGATACATAGATAGAGAGATACATACATACATACATAGATGAATAGATAGATGATAGATAGATACATACATAGATACATAGATAGATACCTACATAGATACATGTGTACATAGATGGATAGATGATACATACATACATAGATGGACAGATACATAGATGATAGATACATACATACACATACAGATGGATAGATACATAGATGATAAATAGATACACACATACATACATAGATGGACAGATACATAGATAGTTGATAGATACATACATACATAGATACATGGATAGATACATAGATGATAGATACATGCATACATAGATGGATAGATACAGAGATGATAGATACATACATACATAGATGGATAGATAGATGATAGACAGATATATACATGGATAGATAGACGATTGATAGATACATACATACATAGATGGATAGATAGATGATCGATAGACAGATACAAACATACAAACATAGATGATAGATAGATAAATACATACATACATAGATCCATAGATGGATGGATAGATAGATAGATATCATGGCTAAATAGATGGAAGGGTGATAGATAGATCCGCAGACAAGATAGATGGATACATGATAGATGAATAGCTGGATAAATGACGGACAACATAGATACATAGATAGATGATAGATAGACAAACCCTCGCATGCTAACTCAGGGTTTCTCCACCTCAGCACAGCTGACATTTGGGGCTGGAGGGCTCTCTGCGGTGGGGCCGTCCCAGGCACTGTAGGATGTTGAGCAGTGGCCCTGGGCTCTGCCCACCAGATGGGAGCAGCACCCCCACACTGCACACACCCAGACGTGACGGCCAAAAATATCTTCAGACATTGCCAGGTGTTTCCTGGACGGTAGGATCTCCTCAGTTCTTGGCAACTGAATTACACACAACCTACAAACCGGCACACATTTGAGAATCTTTGAACATCAGACTATGCGATGCTGGCTCAATGCAAAACAGGACATTAAGGAGAGAAGCCCGGCCTGGCGGGATGGGGTGTCTGAGTTTGCCGGGGTTGCCATAGCAAAGTTCTGTACAGCTTAGACAACAAACATTGATTCTCCCACAGTCCTGGAGGCTGGAGGTCTGAGGTCAAAGTGTGGGCACGGCTGGTTCCTCCTGAGGCCTCTCTCCTCCACGTGGAGATGCCGTCTTCTCCTTGTGTCCTCACAGGGTCATCCCTCCATGTGTGTCTGTGCCTTCATCTCCTCTTCTTATGGGATGTCTTAGTCCATTGCAGGCTGCTATCACAGAATACCATAGACTGGCTGGCTTAGACACAACAGGCATTTGGCCGGGCACAGTGGCTCACGCCTGTAATCGCACCACTTTGGGAGGCCGAGGCAGGCAGATCACCTGAGGTCAGGAGTTCGAGACCAGCCTGACCAACATGGTGAAACCCTGTCTCTACTAAAAGAAAAAAAAAAATACAAAAAATTAGCTGGGCGAGGTAGCAGGCACCTGTAGTCCCAGCTACTCAGGAGGCTGAGGCAGGAGAATGGCGTGAACCCTGGAGGTGGAGCTTGCAGTGAGCCGAGATTGCACCACTGCACTCCAGCCTGGGCGACAGAGTGAGATTCTGTCTTAGAAAAAAAAACAAAAAACAAAACAAATAAACAACAACAACAAACAAAAAACAGGCATTGGCCGGGCACAGTGGCTCATGCCTGTAATCCCAGCACTTTGGGAGGCCAAGGCGGGCAGATCACCTGAGGTCAGGAGTTCGAGACCAGCCTAACCAATGTGGTGAAACCCCGTCTCTACTAAAAAAAAAAAATAATAATACAAAAAAATTAGCGGGGCGTGGTGGCAGGCACCTGTAGTCCCAGCTACTCGGGAGGCTGAGGCAGGAGAATGGCGTGAACCCAGGAGGAGGAGCTTGCAGTGAGCTGAGATCGCGCCACTGCACTCCAGCCTGGGGGACAGAGCGAGACTCTGTCTCAAAAACAAACAAAGAAACAAACAAACAAAAAAAACAGGCATTGGCCGGGCATGGTGGCTCATGCCTGTAATCCCAGCACTTGGGAAGGCCAAAGTGGGTGGATCACCTGAGGTCGGGAGTTTGAGACCAGCCTGGCCAACATAGAGAAACCCCATCTCTACTAAAAGATACAAAAAATTAGCCGGGTGTGGTGGTGGGCACCTGTAGTCCCAGATACTCAGGAGGCTGAGGCAGGAGAATCGCTTGAACCTGGGAGGCAGAGGTTGCAGTGAGCCGAGATCGTGCCACTGCGCTCCAGTCTGAGCAACAGGGCAAGAGTCAGTCTTAAAAAAGAAAAGCAAAGGAAATTCTGAAGGGCACGTTGAGAGCAGGAGGGCTGCAGTAGTCAGGGATTTTGAGCAGTTAAATCTCTGCCTGGTGGGGTTTCAATGCTGTGGCCATAACGGAGAACTTACAGGCTGCTGGACCCCATCTCTGGTTAGCTGGCACCCCTTCTGGAACGCTGGTATAGGGGACTGGGTGGATCCGTGTCTCCCCATCGACTTGTCTACCAGGTGAATAGCACCCTATTTGGAAATAGGGTTCTTACATGTGCAATTAGTTCATGGTTTCAAGATAGCATGCTGGATTAAGGTAGACCCTAAGTCCAATGACAAGTGACAGAAGAGGAGACACAGACACAGAGGAGAAGGCCACGTGGAGACGGAGGCAGAGACTGGAGTGATGCGGCCACAAGTCCAGGGATGCCTGGAGCCCCCAGCAGCTGGAAGAGGCAGGAAGGATCCTCCCCTAGAGCCTCAAGAAGAAACCAAACACAATTGCAATGGTTTAGATGGTGAGCTCCAAATGATATGTCCATGTCCTAAGCCCCAGAACCTGGGAATGAGACCTCACTTGGAAAAAGGATCTTTGCAGATGTGGTTAACGATGAGATCATCCTGGAGTAGGGTGTCCCTTAAACACAATGACAGGTGTCCTTGTAAGAGAGAGAGGAGGAGACACAGACACAGAGGAGGAGGCCACGTGGAGACAGAGGCAGAGACTGGAGTGATGCGGCCACAAGCCCAGGGACACCTGGAGACCCCAGGAGCTGGGAGAGGCAGGAAGGATCCTCCCCTAGAGGCTTCAGAGGGAGCGTGGCCCTGCCTATGCCTTGATTTCAGATTTCTGGCCTGCAAGGCTGTAATGCAATTGACTTTTGCTGTTTTAAGTTCCAGGGTTTTCAGTGACGGTTACCAGTAACCCCCACTGTAGGTCACTGAACCCTTCAGCTTTGCCTGTACCTGTTCAGGAAGTGGCAGCGTTCACTTCATCTTCCATAGATAATTGCTATAATCTTCTTTGCTATTTTTCCTTTTCTTTTTCTTTTTCTTTTTTTTTTTTTTTTTTTTTTTTTTTTGAGATGAAATCTTGCTCTGCCGCCCAGGCTGGAGTGCAGTGGTGCGATCCCGGCTCACTGCAAGCTCCGCCTCCTGGGTTCAGGCCATTCTCCTGCCTCAGCCTCCCGAGTAGCTGGGACTACAGGTGCCACCACCTCGCCCGGCTAATTTTTTGTATTTTTCAGTAGAGACGGGGTTTCACCGTGTTAGCCAGGATGGTCTCGATCTCCTGAGTTCGTGATTTATCTGCTTCCCAAAGTGCTGGGATTATAGGCATGAGCCACCGCACCCGGCCTTCCTTTGCTATTTTTCTTTATGATTTAATATCTCACCCGCGGCTGGGCCCAGTGGCTCACACCTGTAATCCCAGCACTTTGGGAGGCTGAGGTGGGTGGATCACCTGAGGTCAGGGGTTCGAGACCAGCCTGGTCAACACGGCGAAACCCCATCTCTACTAAAAATGCAAAAATTAGCCAGGTGCGATGGCAGGTGCCTGTAATCCTAGCTCCTCTGGAGGCTGAGGGAGGAGAATCGCTTGAACCTGGGAGGCGGAGGTTGCAGTGAGCCGAGATCGTACCATTGTGCTCCAGCCTGGGTGACAGAGTGAGACTGCATCTCAAAAAAAGAAAGAAAAGAAGAAAAGAAAAGAAAAGAAAAGAAAAGAAAGAAAAGAAAGGAAGGAAGGACGAAAATACCTTCACTTGCATGGAGTTTATGTTATATGCAGTACAGTTTGTAAAGTTGTGATTCCCTCTGTTGCTTCAAAACGAAGAAAAGTTACTTCTCCAAAAATACGAAATATGAAATCTGTATGCTGCTGTTATTTTTAAATTTTTTTTTTCAAAACTCACAATATTGCAAATCAGACATCACATGGTTTAGGTGTTTTATTTTTTCCTCCCGTTTATTTGACTATTCTGTAACTTCTCTGTTTTCCGTTTTCTCCATAATGTATTGGACACCCTCAGACGTCGTTCCACAGTGAACAAAAGTAACTGTGGGATTCCGTTCTCTGTGTCTACACATCGCTGGCATGTGATCTGGGTGTATGATTATTTTTGACATTTTATTTTAAAATCTTCTGAGTCACAAAAGGCTGGGGAAACAGTACCCGGAGTCTCCAGGCCACGTTGGGTTTATGTGGAGCAGGTGCGGCTGGGCTCTGGGTGGGGGCGGGTTAAGAAAAATCCAGGCACAGCTCACGCGCGCCCCCTGCAGCCTGCGGCGCGCAAGGGACCCGCTGCCTGGGGGTGGGGTCCGTTTAGGGAGGGAAGGTGCAGCCGAGACCACCAGGGCGTCCCTGACCTCGCAGCGCCCGCTCTGGTCCCATCCCTGAGCCCACAGGGGGTCCCCACGCCGCGCCCATCACCAGGCGCGCGGATCCCCAATGTCCACGCCCCTCCCACAAGGACCCCCACCTTCTTCCACACCCCTCCCACCCAGCCCGCGGGGACCCCATCTCCATACCCTTCCCAGCATTCTCGCGGGGACCCTCATCTCCAAACCTCTCCCACCATCCCCACGGGGACCCCATCTCCACGCCCCTCCCACCATCCCCGCGGGGACCCCATCTCCATGCCCCTCCCACCGGTCATGGAGGGGCCCCCTTCTCGCCATTCCCACCAGTCCCGCGGGGACCCCCATATCCACGTCCCTCCCACCACGCCCGCGGGGACCCCATCTCCACACCCCTCCCACCCGTCCTGGAGGGACCCCCTCATCTCCACGCCACTCCCACCAGGCCCGCAGGGACCCCATCTCCACGCCCCTCCCACCCGTCCTGGAGGGACCCCCTCATCTCCACGCCCCTCCCACCAGGCCCGCAGGGACCCCATCTCCACGCCCCTCCCACCCGTCCTGGAGGGACCCCCCTCATCTCCACGCCCCTCCCACCAGGCCCGAGGACGGCCCCATATCCACGCCCCTCCCACCCGGCCCGCGGGGACCCCCTCTCCATACCCCTCCCAGCATTCTCGCGGGGACCCTCATCTTCAAACCCCTCCCACCATCCCCACGGGGACCCCATCTCCACGCCCCTCCCACCGGTCCTGGAGGGGTCCCCTTCTCCACACCATTCCCACCAGTCCCGCGGGGACCCCCATATCCACGCCCCTCCCACCAGGCCCGCGGGGACCCCATCTCCACGCCCCTCCCACCGGTCCTGGAGGGGTCCCCTTCTCCACGCCATTCCCACCAGTCCCGCGGGGACCCCCATATCCACGCCCCTCCCACCAGGCCCTCGGGGACCCTCATATCCACGCCCCTCCCACCAGGCCCGCGGGGACCCTCATATCCACGCCCCTCCCACCAGGCCCGCGGGGACCCTCATATCCACGCCCCTCCCACCAGGCCCGCGGGGACCCTCATATCCACGCCCCTCCCACCAGACCCGCGGGGACCCTCATATCCACGTCCCTCCCACCAGACCCGCGGGGACCCCATCTCCACACCCCTCCCACCAGGCCCGGGGGAACCCTCATATCCACGCCCCTCCCACCAGACCCGCGGGGACCCTCATATCTACTCCCCTCCCACCAGACCCGCGGGGACCCCCATCTCCACGCCCCTCACCCGGGGGGGACCCTCATATCCACGCCCCTCCCACCAGGCTCGTGGGTAACCCCCCCATCTCTACGCCCCTCCCACCAGGCCCGTGGATACCCCCCGCCATCTCCACGCCCCCCCCACCGGGCCCGCGGGGAGCCCCCCCATCTCTACGTTCCCCAAGACGGCGCCCACAAGACCCCCATCTCTGAGCCTGGCCCCCCCACTTTCGGGTAAGAACACCCCACCCCCCACCGCTGCTCACAACCGCAGCCGCGGGAACCCCAGCATTTCCACTCCCCACGCCGCGCCTGCAAGGAACCCCAGGAATCCACGCCGGCCTTTCCTCCCTGGGGGACTCCCAGCTGCTGGCGCGTCCTGCGGGATTGTCAGTCTTGGCGCTGCGGGCGGGGCGGGGAGGGGCGGGGCGAGCGCCAGGGGCGGGGACAGGGCCCGGGAGGCGGAGCTGGGGGCGGTGCTTCACTGCGAGGCCGGGGCGGTGCCCGAGGGGAGTCGGGCGGGGGTGTGGCCTGGGCGTGGCCTCACGGGGAGACCAATGGAGGCGTGGAGTGGGCGTGGCCTGGAGGGGAGGGCAACGACGGCGAGGCCGGGGCGGGGCATCGCGGGGAGGCCAATGAAGGCATGGACTGGGCGTGGCCTCACGGGGAGGCCAATGGAGGCGTGGAGTGGGCGTGGCCTGAAGGGGAGGACAACGACGGCGAGGCCGGGGCGGGGCATCGCGGGGAGGCCAATGAAGGCATGGACTGGGCGTGGCCTCACGGGGAAGCCAATGGAGGCGTGGAGTGGGCGTGGCCTGGAGGGGAGGGCAACGACGGCGAGGCCGGGGCGGGGCATCGCGGGGAGGCCAATGAAGGCATGGACTGGGCGTGGCCTCACGGGGAAGCCAATGGAGGCTTGGAGTGGGCGAGGCCTGGCGAGGAAGGCAATGAAGACCTGGACGGGGCGTGGCCTCGCGGAGGCGGGCGGGGCGTGGCCTCGCGGAGGCGGGACTCTGGCCGCCGTTTTTTGCAGCTGCGCTCACCGCGGGCTCTGGGCTCAGCTCCGCGGACTCCCGGCTCCCGGCGTGGGCGCCATGGTGCTGTGCCCGGTGATTGGGAAGCTGCTGCACAAGCGCGTGGTGCTGGCCAGCGCCTCCCCGCGCCGTCAGGAGATCCTCAGCAACGCGGTGCGGCCTGGGCCTGGGCGGGGCAGGGGGCAGGGGGCGAGGGGCTGAACCCAGGAGGGCCCAGAGACCCAGGAACCCGAGGGGTAGGGATGGGAGACTGACCCGAGACCCTGAGGGATGGGGGAGGGCAGAGTGACCCGGGACCCCCAGGGATGCCGTTGGGGAGAGTGACCCGGAAGCTCCAGGGATGGGGGAGGGGAGAGTAACCCGGGACCCCCGAGGGATGGGGGTGGGGAGTGACCTGCGACCCCTTAGGGATGGGGAAGGAGAGAGTAACTCGGGACCCCTAGGAATGGGGAGGGTAGAGTGACCGAGGACCCCTAGGGGTGGGGAGAGCAGTCTGACCCTGGACCCCCATGGATGGGGACGGGGAGAGTAACCCGGGACCCCTAGGAATGGGGAGGGCTGAGTCACCCAGGAGCCCCTAGGGGTGGGGAGAGCAGTCTGACCCTGGACCCCCATGGATGGGGACGGGGAGAGTAACCCGGGACCCCTAGGAATGGGGAGGGCTGAGTCACCCAGGAGCCCCTAGGGGTGGGGAGAGCAGTCTGACCCTGGATCCCCATGGATGGGGACGCGGAGAGTAACCCGGGACCCCTAGGGTTGGGGAGGGCTGAATCACCCAGGAGCCCCTAGGGACGGGGGAGGGGAGAGTAACCCAGGCCCCTAGGAATGGGGAGGGCAGAGTGACCTGGGACCCCCAGGGATGTGGGAGGGGAGAGTAAGCCGGGACCCCTAGGGATGGGGAGGGCTGAGTCACCCAGGAGCCCCCAGGGATGGGGGAGGGGAGAGTAACCCAGGCCCCTAGGAATGGGGAGGGTAGAGTGACCTGGGACCCCCAGGGATGTGGGAGGGGAGAGTAACCCGGGACCCCTAGGGATGGGGAGTAGGGGAGAGTAACCCAGGACCCCTAGGAATTTGGAGGGCAGAGTGACGCGGGACCCCCAGGGTTGGGGGTGAGGGGAGTAACCCAGGACCCCTAGGGATGGGGTTGGGGAGAGTGATCCCGGACCCCTAGGAATGGGGAGGGCAGACTGACCCAGAACCCCCAGGGATGGGGACAGGGAGAGTAACCCGGGACCCCTAGGGTTGGGGAGGACAGAGTCACCCAGGAGCCCCTAGGGGTGGGGGAGGGGAGAGTAACCCAAGACCCCTAGGAATGGGGGAGGGAAGAGTGACCCAGGATCCCCAGGGATGGGGAGGGCAGAGTCACCCAGGACCCCTAGAGATGGGGAGGGCAGAGTCACCCAGGACCCCTAGGGATGGTGGTGGGGAGACTAACCCGGGACCCCCTAGGGATGGGGTTGGGAAGAGTGACCCGGGACCCCTAGGCATGGGGTTGGGGAGAGTGACCTAGGAGCCCCTAGGCATGGGGTTGGGGAGAGTAACCTGGGACCCCTAGGAATGGGAAGGGCAGAGTGACCCAGGACCCCTAGGGATGGTGGTGGGGAGACTAACCCGGGACCCCTAGGGATGGGGAAGGGGAGAGTGACCTAGGAGCCCTAGGCATGGGGTTGGGGACAGTAACCTGGGACCCCTAGGAATGGGGAGGGCAGTGTGACCCAGGACCCCTAGCGATGGGGAAGGGGAGCGTGACCCAGGACCCCTAGGGATGGGGATGGGGAGACTAACCCAGGACCCCCCTAGTGATGAGGGAGAGCAGAGTGACCCAGGACCCCCTAGGAATGGGGAGGGCACAGTGACCCAGGACCCCCTAGGGATGGGGGAAGGGAGAGTGACCCGGGACTCCCTAGGGATGGGGGAGGGGAGTGACCTGGGACCCCTGGGGATTGGGGAGGTGAGTGATCCAGGACTTCTAGGGATGGAGTGAGCCCTGTGACTGAAGGTTGGGCTTCATCGTTGGGGTGTGGGAAGTGTTTCCTGGTGCCCCCATGGGGATCTTATTGCGGGTGGTAGTGGGCCTAGGCAGTGGGTGTCTGCCTCTCTCTGGAGCCCTAATGACATGGAGGAGAGGGTCTAGTGATGAAGGGATAGTTACTGGTGATGGGGGTAGTTACTGGTGATGGGGGATAGTTATAGGTGATGTGGGATAGTTACTGGTGATGGGAGATAGTTACTGTTGATGGGGTGATGGTTACTGGTGATGGGGGGATGGTTACTGGTGATGGGATATAGTTACTGGTGATGGGGGTTAGTTACTGGTGATGGGGGGTAGTTATTGGTGATGGGGGTAGTTACTGGTGATGGGGATAGTTACTGGTGATGGGGGTAGTTACTGGTGATGGGGGGCAGTTACTGGTGATGAGGGGTAATTACTGGTGATGGGGGGTATTACTGGTGATGGGGGGGTACTACCCTCACTGGTGATGGTGGGCAGTTACCGGTGATATGGGGTAGTTACTGGTGATGGGGGTAGTTACTGGTGATATGGGATAGTTACTGGTGGTGGGGAGTAGTTACTGGTGATGGGGGTAGTTACTGGTGATGGGGAGTAGTTACTGGTGATGGGGGTAGTTACTGGTGATATGGCATAGTTACTGGTGATGGGGGTAGTTACTGGTGATGGGGGGTAGTTACTGGTGATGGGGGTAGTTACTGGTGATGGGGAGATGGTTACTGGTGATATGGGATAGTTACTGGTGATGGGGGGTAGTTACTGGTGATGGGGGTAGTTACTGGTGATATGGCATAGTTACTGGTGATGGGGATAGTTACTGGTGATGGGGGGTAGTTACTGGTGATGGGGAGATGGTTACTGGTGATATGGGATAGTTACTGGTGATGGGGGGTAGTTACTGGTGATGGGAGTAGTTACTGTTGATGGGGGGATGGTTACTGGTGATGTGGGGTAGTTACTGGTGATATGGGATAGTTACTGGTGATGGGCGGTAGTTACTGGTGATGGGAGGTACTATCCTCACTGGTGATGGGGGGCAGTTAGTGGTGATGAGGGGTAGTTACTGGTGATAGGGGTAGTTACTGGTGATGGGGGGTAGTTACTGGTGATGGGGATAGTTACTGGTGATGGGGAGATGGTTACTGGTGATATGGGATAGTTACTGGTGATGGGGGATAGTTACTGGTGATGGGGGTAGTTACTGTTGATGGGGGGATGGTTACTGGTGATGTGGGGTAGTTACTGGTGATATGGGATAGTTACTGGTGATGGGCGGTAGTTACTGGTGATGGGAGGTACTATCCTCACTGGTGATGGGGGGCAGTTACTGGTGATGAGGGGTAGTTACTGGTGATGGGGGTAGTTACTGGTGATGGGGGGTAGTTACTGGTGATGGGGATAGTTACTGGTGATGGGGGGTAGTAACTGGTGATGGGGATAGTTACTGGTGATGGGGGATAGTTACTGGTGATGGGGATAGTTACTGGTGATATGGGGTAGTTACTGGTGATGGGGAGTAGTTACTGGTGATGGGGGGTAGTTACTGGTGATGGGGGTAGTTACTGGTGATGGGGGGTAGTTACTGGTGATGGGGGGTAGTTACTGGTGATGGGGAGTAGTTACTGGTGATGTGGGGTAGTTACTGGTGATGGGGGTAGTTACTGGTGATGGGGAGTAGTTACTGCTGATGTGGGGTAGTTACTGGTGATGGGCGTAGTTACTGGTGATGGGGGGTAGTTACTGGTGATGTGGGGTAGTTACTGGTGATGGGGGGTAGTTACTGGTGATGGGGGGTAGTTACTGGTGATGGGGGGTACTACCCTCACTGGTGATGGAGGGCAGTTACTGGTGATGAGGGATAGTTACTGGTGATGCGGGGTAGTTACTGGTGATGTGGGGTAGTTACTGGTGATAGGGGTTAGCTACTGGTGATGGGGGTTAGCTACTGGTGATGGGGGTTAGCTACTGGTGATGGGGATAGTTACTGGTGGTGATGGGGGTTAGTTACTGGTGATAGGGTAGTTACTGGTGATGGGGGTAGTTACTGGTGATGGGGGTAGTTACTGGTGATGGGGAGTAGTTACTGGTGATGGCAGAAAAGTTATTAGTGACGGTGGGGTAGTTACTGGTTGCCTATGGATAGAGCAGTGGGCAGGAGTCTGCTCTTGGGAACTAAGGACAGGAGGTCTGGTACCCTGGGAGAGGGGACCCCACGTGCCTGGGCCTAGTGACGGGGATGAGAATGGTCTGGGTGCCTTACAGAAGGCATGGGTCTCCATGATGGGGGGTGACGGGGCATAAGGCAGGAGTCTACGTGATCTGGGGTTGAGGTCTGCGGGGCAGGTCCAGGGCTTGGTGACTGGTGCCCTGAAGACCAGGATGGGCGTTGGGGCCAGGATCTGGGTACGCCTTCAAGAGGTGAGGAGGGCTGAGGAGGGTGTAAGAGTTGAAGAAAGATGAAACAAGAAAAGCAGCTTCACAGTCAAAGACAGATTTATTTTGGAGAATAAGCCTGAGGGGGGCTTCCGGCGGCGTTCGGTCGGGAGTGTTCTCTTACAGACTGAGGGTACTTAAGGGTTTAGGAAGGGAAGCCTATGGCGGGCTCGGAATGTTTCTGTGTGAGGCAAAGTTGACTGATGGGTTGGAATGTCTCTGGTCTGAGGGGAGCTTATCTTGGCCTTGGGATGTTTCTGGTCACAGTGGTTTATTTCAGGGTTTGACTGTTTCTGGTCATGCTGACATTAGCCATGAGGCTCATGATTTGGGGCTGGTTTTAGGCGGTTTTTAATCGAGGGAACTTAAAATGGTGGCACTTGTCCAAGATGGTGGTAAGTGTCCAAGTTGGCCGTGCGTGTCCAAGTTGGCCGTGCGTGTCCAAGTTGGCAGTATGTGTCCAAGATGGTGATATGTGTCCAAGTTGGCCGTGCATGTCCAAGATGGCGGTGTGTGTCCAAGATGGCGGTATGCGTCCAAGATGGCAGTATGTGTCCAAGTTGACCGTGTGTGTCCAAGATGGCCGTGTGTGTCCAAGTTGGCCGTGTGTGTCCAAGTTGGCCGTGCGTGTCCAAGTTGGCAGTATGTGTCCAAGATGGTGATATGTGTCCAAGTTGGCCGTGCATGTCCAAGATGGCGGTGTGTGTCCCAGATGGCGGTATGCGTCCAAGATGGCAGTATGTGTCCAAGTTGACCGTGTGTGTCCAAGATGGCCGTGCGTGTCCAAGATGGCAGTATGCGTCCAAGTTGGCCATGCATGTCCAAGTTGGCCGTGCGTGTCCAAGTTGGCCGTGCGTGTCCAAGTTGGCCGTGCGTGTCCAAGATGGCTGTGCGTATCCAAGATGATGGTGCGTGTCCAAGATGGCCATGTGTGTCTGAGTTGGCCGTGCATGTCCGAGTTGGCCATACGTGTCCAAGATGGCCGTGTGTGTCCAAGATGGCCGTGTGTGTCCAAGATGGCCGTGCGTGTCCGAGTTGGCCGTGCGTGTCCAAATTGGCCGTGCGTGTCCCAGTTGGCTGTGCGTGTCCAAGATGGCGATGCTCCTGCTGTGTGAATCCAGACCCTCTAGTTATAAAAGGACGAGGGGTGGTTTGTTCTTTCTGGCCACTTCCTGCTGAGGGAGGTCATGGTTACAGGTCACCAAACACAGCACTGGAGGGAGGGGAAGAGGCTGATTTGTTCCTGGCGGCCGTCTTTATTTGGGGGCCTTTGAGGCAGCACCTGTTGAAACATCTAGCTTTAAGCTCACAGGGCTTGAAGACAGCAGAGCTTAGGTTTCAGGGCTTTTCACTTCGGAAAAATGGGGACAAAGAAAAAGGAAAAGGCCGGGCGTGGTGGCTCACGCCTGTAATCCCAGCACTTTGGGAGGCTGAGGCGGGTGGATCACGAGGTCAGGAGATCGAGACCATCCTGGCTAACACGGTGAAACCGCGTCTCTACTAAAAAACATAAAAAACTAGCCGGGCGCGGTGGCGGCGCCTGTGGTCCCAGCTACTCGGGAGGCTGAGGCAGGAGAATGGCGTGAACCCGGGAGGCGGAGCTTGCAGTGAGCTGAGATCTGGCCACTGTACTCCAGCCTGGGCCACAGAGCGAGACTCCGTCTTAAAAAAAAAAAACAAAGGAAAAGGAAAAGAATGGAAAACATGATCTTGGAGACTTGTAGCCAGAAAAATGAGCATTTAATTCAAACTGTAGAAAATCATAAAAACTGAAAACCATAAGGGCAAGACTAGAATTTCACGACAAGGGGTGACTATCGTTTTTGAAACATGGTTTTTCTTTTTCCAGTTTCACCACTTTTATTAAAAGACGAATTACGGTAGGACCAGTTTGCTTTGTTATACTTGGCCTCCTTATTTGTCTACAGTGCAGCAAGAATAATTATTACTTTTACTTTTATTTGTTTACTTACTTATTTATGTATTTATTTTGAGACGGACTCTCCCTCTGTCGCCCAGGCTGGAGTGCAGTGGTGTGATCTCGGCTCACTTCAAGCTCCGCCCCTCCCAGTTCAAGTGATTCTCCTGCCTCATCCTCCTGAGTAGCTGGAACCACAGGCACCTGCCACCAAGCCCAGCTAATTTTTTGTATTTTTAGTAGAGACGGGGTTTCACCGTGTTAGCCAGGATGGTCTCCATCTCCTGACCTTGTGATCTGCCCGCCTCGGCCTCCCAAAGTGCTGGTTACTGGTTGCCTATGGATAGAGCAGGGGGGCAGGAGTCTACTCTTGGGGACTAAGGACTGGAGGTCTGCTACCCTGGGAGCGAGGGATACCCCGTACCCGGTCCTAGTGACGGGGATGAGAATGGTCCGGGTGCCCCGGGGCATAAGGCAGGAGTCTATGTGATCTGCGGTTGAGGTCAGAGTGCTGGGATGACAGGCGTGAGCCACCGCGCCTGGCCAAGAATAATTATTTGTTACATAGACCGTTTAAATTGGCTTTGATGGAACTTTGTTCCATTCAAGGAATCTCAGATAGGACCTTTTTGAAGCTGAGTCCAGCCCCGGGTTTGTACCATTAAATACCTCTGAGTTGGGCAAACTCTTTCCCTCTTGAGGTTCCAAGATAGCTTGGGGTCCCAGGCCTGTCAGAAACTGACATTCTTTACTTAGCACAGGTCGGAAACCCTGTACAGGGACTGCGTACGCAAAATACAAGACCAGTTTTTTCCAAGGCCTTTCTAGGCTTCGTAACTTTAAGTTTCATTCCTTAAAGGAAAGCACTCCATTGCAGCCAACGCCTTCGTAAAATAGCCAGTTTTTCTAATTGTGTCCTCGTATTAAAGAAAACACATTTGGCCGGGCGCGGTGGCTCACGCCTGTCATCCCAGCACTTCGGAAGCCGAGGCAGGTGGATCACGAGGTCAGGAGATCCAGACCCTCCTGGCCAACACGGTGAAACCCCGTCTCTACTAAAAATACAAAAAATTAGCCGGGCGTGGTGGCAGGTGCCTGTGGTCCCAGCTACCCGGGAGGCTGAGGCAGGAGAATTGCTTGAATCCGGGAGGCGAAGGTTGCAGTGAGCCGAGATCGCGCCACCGCACTCCAGTCTAGACGACGGAGCGAGACTCCGTCTCAAAAAGAAAAAAAAAAAAAAGAATGTCATGAGAGGTGCAGCTTGACATCGGGAGGGCAGAAGATGGCCTGAGTATAGGGAACCTCTTGCCATTAGCCGTTCCTGGTGAAAAAGTTGTCAAGGTCCCTGAGAATTTGGAAGTTAAACGTGCCGTGTCCGGGCCATCCGCTGTCGTTATGTCGTTTGTATTGGTGCCAGAGACTGTGCTGCAATAAAAAATTCAACACTGTGGCTTTAGGCTCTCCTGTAAGCCACGTTTGGCCAGGTTGGGAAGCAGACACCCCAGAGGGGAGGACCTAAGAATGTGGGGTCGTTTGGCATCCACGTGGGCTGCTAAGAGGAAGCCGAGAGCATCTGTTTGTGTTTGAGGCATCCCCAGACAAAAGACGGAGACCCAGAATCCTCTTTATAAGGAGGACAGTCACGCTGAGAAGCAACTGGGCGTCCCCTAAGATTTCTCCTAGCTCAGTCCCGCTGGTCCTCCGAGGACCGGGTTGGCAGACCTGACTTTTCCCAGTTACCGAGAGAAAGTCTGGGGAGGGCAGGTCTTAACCAGCCGGCTGGATTCGTGTCGGACGTTGGATGTTCCTGTTGGAATCGGTGAAGGGCCTCCCAAACTGGCACCACGCAAGGAAGAGAGAGAGCGAGGGAGAGAGAGAGAAGAGGGAGGACGAGAGAGAGAGAGAGCGAAGGAGAGAGAGAAGAGGGAGGAAGAGAGAGAAAGAGGGAGCGAGGGAGAGAGAGCGAAATACCTGCTGCAGGTCCAAGATGGGGGTGTGTGTCCATGATGGCGGTGTGTGTCCACGATGGCGGTGTGTGTCCAAGATAGGGGTGTCTGTCCAAGATGGGGGCTGTCTGTCCATGATGGCGGTGTGTGTCCAAGATAGGGCTGTCTGTCCACGATGGCGGTGTGTGTCCACAATGGGGGTGTGTGTCCATGATGGCGGTGTGTGTCCACGATGGCTGTGTGTGTCCACGATGGGGGTGTGTGTCCAAGATGGCGGTGTGTGTCCACGATGGCGGTGTGTGTCCACGATGGCGGTGTGTGTCCACGATGGGGGTGTGTGTCCACGATGGCGGTGTCTGTCCACGATGGCGGTGTGTGTCCACGATGGCGGTGTGTGTCCACGATGGCGGTGTGTGTCCACGATGGGGGTGTGTGTCCACGATGGCGGTGTGTGTCCACGATGGCGGTGTGTGTCCACGATGGCGGTGTGTGTCCAAGATAGGGGTGTCTGTCCAAGATGGGGGCTGTCTGTCCACGATGGCGGTGTGTGTCCAAGATAGGGCTGTCTGTCCACGATGGCGGTGTGTGTCCACGATGGCGGTGTGTGTCCACGATGACGGTGTGTGTCCACAATGGGGGTGTGTGTCCACGATGGCGGTGTGTGTCCACGATGGCTGTGTGTGTCCACGATGGTGGTGTGTGTCCAAGATGGCGGTGTGTGTCCACGATGGCGGTGTGTGTCCACGATGGCGGTGTGTGTCCACGATGGGGGTGTGTGTCCACGATGGCGGTGTCTGTCCACGATGGCGGTGTGTGTCCACGATGGCGGTGTGTGTCCACGATGGCGGTGTGTGTCCACGATGGGGGTGTGTGTCCACGATGGCGGTGTCTGTCCACGATGGCGGTGTGTGTCCACGATGGCGGTGTCTGTCCACGATGGCGGTGTGTGTCCACGATGGCGGTGTGTGTCCACGATGGCGGTGTGTGTCCAAGATAGGGGTGTCTATCCAAGATGGGGGCTGTCTGTCCATGATGGCGGTGTGTGTCCAAGATAGGGCTGTCTGTCCACGATGGCGGTGTGTGTCCACGATGGCGGTGTGTGTCCACGATGACGGTGTGTGTCCACAATGGGGGTGTGTGTCCACAATGGCGGTGTGTGTCCACGATGGCGGTGTGTGTCCACGATGGTGGTGTGTGTCCAAGATAGGGGTGTCTGTCCAAGATGGGGACTGTCTGTCCACGATGGCGGTGTGTGTCCACGATGGGGGTGTGTGTCTACGATGGCGGTGTGTGTCCAAGATAGGGGTGTCTGTCCAAGATGGGGACTGTCTGTCCACGATGGCGGTGTGTGTCCACGATGGGGGTGTGTGTCCACAATGGCGGTGTGTGTCCAAGATGGCGGTGTCTGTCCAAGATGGCGGTGTGTGTCCACGATGGGGGTGTGTGTCCACGATGGCGGTGTGTGTCCACGATGGCGGTGTGTGTCCACGATGGGGGTGTGTGTCCACGATGGCGGTGTGTGTCCACGATGGCGGTGTGTGTCCACGATGGCGGTGTGTGTCCACGATGGGGGTGTGTGTCCACGATGGCGGTGTGTGTCCACGATGGCGGTGTGTGTCCACGATGGGGGTGTGTGTCCACGATGGCGGTGTCTGTCCAAGATGGCGGTGTCTGTCCAAGATGGCGGTGTGTGTCCACGATGGCGGTGTGTGTCCACGATGGGGGTGTGTGTCCACGATGGCGGTGTGTGTCCACGATGGCGGTGTGTGTCCAACATGGGGGTGTGTGTCCAAGATGACGATGCTTGTCTGTCAGAGGGGGAGATGCGGAGTTCCCTGAGCCCTGGCAGGTTGTGACAGCCAGGGGCACCCCCACTGGGGACATTTACCACCATCATTCCTGACCCCACAGTGTCTGCGGGGATCACTACCTCTCAGACCAGGCCTCCCCAGGGAGGCTGTTTTCTCTTCCTGGGTACCAGGGATTGACTCAGAGCCATCATTGCTTCCTTTCCCGCAGCCATCACTGCTGGCATTTTTCCTGAACTTCCTGTGGGCAGGATGGTTTTACCCCAACCATCAGGGCTCCGGGAACCCTCTGCCACCATTGACTCATGCGTTCAGGGCCTGAGTCAATCCTTCCCCGCTGGCCTCTTCGTTCCTGGCTTCTTCCTTTGCCAATGTCTTCCGTCGAGAGCCAGGAAGGCCCCCGGTCAGTCCCTGAAGGCCCCTAACCACACTTAGGGAAAGCTCTGGTGAGTTTCCGACTCCCCGGCCACACTCAGGGAAGGTTCGGTGGATGGAGGAGAAGATCGGGGCGTGTAGCCAACATCTCCTGCCAATCTTGCACGTTCCGTTCCGTTCCGTTTTCCTAGGCTCTTTCGTTGACCCTCCTGACCCCTTTTTCTTCTGTTGCAGGGTCTGAGGTTTGAGGTGGTCCCCTCCAGGTTTAAAGAGAAGCTGGACAAAGCCTCCTTCGCCACTCCGTACGGGTACGCCATGGAGACCGCCAAGCAGAAGGCCTTGGAGGTGGCCACCCGGATGCACCAGGCAAGGGGCCCCCTGCCCTTCTGCCCCCATGAAAATTCCTTTGCTCTGACGAGGGGATTTGCAGGTGCTAAATATCCATGATACAAATAAGTGTCATTCACAAGATACAGTTGGTGCCACAGCTGAGCTAGTACTATGTTACAATGTAATGCGCTATTGCAAGTAACCTAATAGTTACTTAGATAATAGTATCATTTATGATACAGAATTAATGTAGATTTTTACTATATGTGTTATATTCTCTTGCAATTGATATCATAGTATCATTTATGATATAGAATTAATGTACCTTATCTGTTACTATGTTATTCTCTTGCAATTGATGTAGCATCATTTATGATACAGAATTAATGTAGATTATTACTATATGTGTTATATTCTCTTGCAATTGATATCATAGTATCATTTATGATATAGAATTGATGTAGCTTATCTGTTACTATGTTATTCTCTTGCAATTGATGTAGCATCATTTATGATACAGAATTAATGTAGATTATTACTATATGTGTTATATTCTCTTGCAATTGATATCATAGCATCATTTATGATCTAGAATTAATGTAGCTTATCTATTACTGTGTTATTCTCTTGCAATTGATATAGCATCATTTATGATATAGAATTAATGTAGATTATTACTATATGTGTTATATTCTCTTGCAATTGATATCATAGTATCATTTATGATATAGAATTAATGTAGCTTATCTGTTACTATGTTATTCGCTTGCAATTGATATAGCATCATTTATGATATAGAATTAATGTAGCTTATCTATTACTATATGTTACAATATTCTCTTGCAATTGATATCATAGCATCATTTATGATCTAGAATTAATGTAGATTATTACTATGTGTTATATTCTCTTGCAATTGATATCATAGCATCATTTATGATACAGAATTAATGTAGATTATTACTATGTGTTATATTCTCTTGCAATTGATATCATAGCATCATTTATGATCTAGAATTAATGTAGATTATTACTATGTGTTATATTCTCTTGCAATTGATATCATAGCATCATTTATGATCTAGAATTAATGATTATTACTATGTGTTATATTCTCTTGCAATTGATATCATAGCATCATTTATGATATAGAATTAATGTAGCTTATCTGTTACTATGTTATTCTCTTGCAATTGATATAGTATCATTTATGATATAGAATTAATGTAGCTTATCTATTTAGGTTACAATATTCTCTTGCAATTGATATCATAGCATCATTTATGATCTAGAATTAATGTAGATTATTACTATGTGTTATATTCTCTTGCAATTGATATCATAGCATCATTTATGATCTAGAATTAATGTAGATTATTACTATGTGTTATATTCTCTTGCAATTGATATCATAGCATCATTTATGATCTAGAATTAATGTAGATTATTACTATGTGTTATATTCTCTTGCAATTGATATCATAGCATCATTTATGATCTAGAATTAATGTAGCTTATCTGTTACTATGTTATTCTCTTGCAATTGATATAGTATCATTTATGATATAGAATTAATGTAGCTTATCTATTTATGTTACAATATTCTCTTGCAATTGATAGCATAGCATCATTTATGATACAGAATTAATGTAGATTATTACTATGTGTTATATTCTCTTGCAATTGATATCATAGCATCATTTATGATCTAGAACAATGTAGATTATTACTATGTGTCATATTCTCTTGCAGTTGATATCATAGCATCATTTATGATACAGAATTAATGTAGATTATTACTATGTGTTATATTCTCTTGCAGTTGATACCATAGTATCATTTATGATATAGAACTAATGTAGCTTATCTGTTACTGTGTTATTCTCTTGCAATTGATATAGCATCATTTATGATATAGAATTAATGTAGATTATTACTATGTGTTATATTCTCTTGCAATTGATATCATAGTATCATTTATGATATAGAATTAATGTAGCTCATCTATTACTATATGTTTTAATATTCTCTTGCAATTGATATCAGCATCATTTATGATCTAGAATTAATGTAGATTATTACTATGTGTTATATTCTCTTGCAATTGATATGAATAGTATCATGTATGATATTCAATTAATGTAGCTTATCTATTACTATGTATTCTAATCTCTTATGGTCGGGCGCGGTGGCTCACGCCTATAATCCCAACACTTTGGGAGGCCAAGGCGGGCGGATCACCTGAGGTCAGGAGTTCAACACCAGTCTGGCCAACATGGTGAAATCCCATCTCTACTGAAAATACAAAAATTATCTGGGCGTGGTGGTGCACGCCTGTAATCCCAGCTACTCAGCAGGCTGAGGCAGGAGAATTGCATGAACCTGGGAGATGGAAGTTGCAGTGAGCCGAGATCATGCCACTGCACTCCCGCCTGGGCGATAGAGCAAGACTCCGTGTCCAAAAAATAAAAAATAATTTATCTTGCAATTAATATAATAGTATCATTTATGATATACAATTAATGTAGTTTATTACTATGTGTTATAATATTATCTTGCAATTAATATAATAGTATCATTTATGCTATACAATTAATGTCCAGTATTACTATGTGTTGTAATATTCTACAATTAATATAATAGTATTATATATTGTAATAATATGATATAGAATTATGTAGCTTATTACCGTGCCACTATGTAATATCTGATTGCAATTAATGTAACATCATTTCTAATATAGAATTATGTAGTTTATCTGTTCCTATATGCTACAATGCAATATACAATTATAATTAATATACTACTATCATTTAAGATTTAAGATTCATGTAGCTTATCTGTTACTATGTTATGAATGTAATATTGCAATTAATATAGTAATATCAGTTACAATATAGAATTAACATCTATCAGTATGTGTTACGATACACAGAATTAGTATGTGTTACTGTGTGAGACTATGTAATCCACTATGACAATTAATATAATTGGATCATCATGTAGAATTACGTCACTTATCTGTTACTATAAGCTACTATGTAATACACTATTATTTTAGTAGAGGTGGAGCTTCACCATGTTGGCCAGGCTGGTCTCCAACTCCTGACCTCAGGTGATCCACCTGCGTCGGCCTCCCAAAGTGTTGAGATTACAGGTGTGAGCCACCGCGCCCGGCCGTAATACACTATTATAATTAATACACTCCTGTCATTTAGGATAGAGAAGTCATGTAGCTTATCCATTACTATATGTTATATAATGTATGACTCCAATTAATATATGAGTCACAATGTATAAAATTAACGCAGCTATTACTATACGTTGTAACTTGCTGTTACAGAGAATGTAATACTATCATTTAGGATATAGAGTAAATGTAGCTCCCCTGTTGATGTGTGTTACCATACAATACGCCATGGCACTTAATAATAAGAGATACATTAGAGGGTCGGGTGCGGTGACTCACGCCTGTAATCCCAGCACTTTGGGAGGCCGAGGCGGGCGGATCACGAGGTCAGGAGATCAAGACCATCCTGGCTAACACGGTGAAACCCCGTCTCTACTAAAAACACACATACAAAAATTGGCTGGGCGTGGTGGCGGGTGCCTGTAGGTAGTGGCAGGTGCCTGTAGTCCCAGCTACTCGGGAGGCTGAGGCAGGAGAATGGCGGGAACCTGGGAGGCGGAGCTTGTAGTGAGCTGAGATGGCGCCACTGCCCTCCAGCCTGGGTGACAGAGCGAGACTCTGTCTCCAAAGGAAGGAAGGAGGGAAGGAGGGAAGGAGGGAAGGAAGAAAGGAAGGAAGGAAGGAAGGAAGGAGGGAGGGAGGGAAGGAAGGAAGGAAGGAAGGAAGGAGGGAGGGAGGGAGGGAGGGAGGGAGGGAGGCAGGGAAGGAAGGAAGAAAGACATTAAAGAAAGGAAGGAAGGGAAGGAAGGAAGAAAGACATTAAAGGAAGGAAGGAAGGAAGGGAAGAAAGACATTAAAGGAAGGAAGGAAGGAGGGGAGGAAGATATTAAAGGAAGGAAGGAAGGAGGGGAGGAAGATATTAAAGGAAGGAAGGAAGGGAAGGAAGACATTAAAGGAAGGAAGGAAGGAAGGAGGGGAGGAAGACATTAAAGGAAGGAAGGAAGGGAAGGAAGACATTAAAGGAAGGAAAGAAAGAAGGGAAGGAAGACATTAAAGGAAGGAAGGAAGGATGGAAGGAAGAAAGGAAGGAAGGAAGAAAGACATTAAAGGAAGGAAGGAGAAAGACATTAAAGGAAGGAAGGATGGAAGGAAGGAAGGAAGGGAAGGAAGGAAGGGAAGGAAGGAAGACATTAAAGGAAGGAAGGAAGGAGGGAAGGAAGGAAGGAGAGAGAAAAGGAAAGGAAGAAAGCCATTAGAGGGAATGCTGTTGTGAGTAGTGCTGTGAAGACAGGAATATTGATTGTGGCTTTTGGCAGTGCAGAGCTTAGGGAGGCCAGGGCTGGGGGCGACGAAGGTCAAAGCTGCACGCACATGTCCTGTGACTGCTGGCTGCTCTGCGGCTGAATTTCCAACCTGGATTTGTTTTATCACCCTAAGTACCTTTTTCTTTTTCTTTCTTGCCTTTTTTGTTGTTGTTGTTGGAGACGGAGTCTTGCTCTGTCACCCAGGCTGGAGTGCAGCGGTGCGATCTCGGCTCACTGCAACCTCCACTTCCTGGGTTCCAGAGATTCTTCTGCCTCAGCCTCTGAGTAGCTGAGATTACAGGTGCCCGACTGATAAATTTGTATTTTTCTTAGAGACGGGGTTTCACCGTGTTGGCCAGGCTGGTCTCGAACTCCTGACCTCAGGCGATGCACCTGCCTCAGCCTCCCAAAGTGCTGGGATGACAGGCGTGAGCCACGGCACCCGGCCCTAAGTACCTTTTTCTGAAATTACATCGAACAGGTCAAAAGTCTTTTGGCCTTAATTCTGGGCAACTTGGGGCCCCTGGATCAACCTCAAGTAGAACCTGGAAGAACAAAAACTTACGCAACAGGCATCGTGTTTCCCGTGGTGCCCGTGAGACGCTCTGTGAGTGCCGGACCCCTGATCCTGCAGCCCCTGGGGCCCCGGCCTCACCCACGTTCCAGTCCCTGCAGGGGGACCAGCTGGGACACCCACTCGTGTCCTTGCTCATGACTTGGAGCGTCCCCAGCCTGAACTTCCAAAGTGGGCCTGGCTTTGCACCCTGTGCTGCTGTTTCACGCCGGTATCAACGGGGA